>NW_026865105.1:0-24658 GCF_026571515.1 Ruditapes philippinarum
CCCAAGAAGATTTTATGCTTAATATCTAAACTCTAGCTATTTGGGTTTTTTTCAAAGAAGATTTTTTAAGTTTTTTGCTATACACATATTAGGAAAATCAATGAACCCCGGGGCGGGGCCAAATTTTGACCCAGGGATTTTATTTCAACAAACTTGGTAGACACCCATTAGAACATGTTTCATGCTAAATATCTAACCTGTAGCCTTTACAAATTCAGAGAAGTAGATTTTTTTTAGGTTTTACAATATACATATAAGGAAAAACCTATGACCCCCAGGGCGGGGCCGATTTTAATTCTAGGAACAAAATTTGAACAACTTTGGTTTTAGACCTATAGATGATACCATAGACCAAATACCAAAGCTCTAGGCCATTTACTTTCAGACCAGAAGATTTTTCAAGTTTTCACTATATGTATATAATGAAAATCAATGACCCCCGAGGGCGGGGCCAATTTTGACCCGAGGGCCATTATTTGAACAATCTTGGTAGAGGTCTACCACACAATGTTTCATGCCAAATATCTTACCTGTAGCCTTTGCCAATACAGAGAACAAGATTTTTTTATGTTTTACTATATATATATTAGAAAACCTATGACCCCCCGGGGTGGGGCCAATTTTGACACTAGGGACAAAATTTGTACAACTTTGGTATTGGACCTTCAGATGATACCATAGACCAAATATCAAAGCTCTAGGCCATTTACTTTCAGACCAGAAGATTTTTCAAGTTTTCACTATATGTATGTAATAAAAATCAATGACCCCCCGGGGCGGGGCCAATTTTGACCCTAGGGCCATTATTTGAACAACCTTGATAGAGGTCTACTACACAATGTTTCATGCCAAATATCTAATCTGTAGCCTTTGCCAAATCAGAGAAGAAGATTTTTTTAGATTTTACTATATACATATAAGGAAAAACCTATGACCCCCCGGGGCGGGGCCAATTTTGACACTAGGGACAAAATTTGAACAACTTTGGTAGAGGACCCATAGATGATACCATATACCAAAAATCAAAGCTCTGGCCCATGTACTTTCAGACAAGAAGATTTTTTAATTTTATGTTTTTTGAAATCCTTTGGCCCTATGACTTACATATGCAACAGACCAGAACCATTTGAACAACTTTGAAAGGGGACCACCCAAGGATCATTTCTGTAAAGTTTGGTTGATGTGCAGTCATTGGTTTCAGAGGAGATGTTGTTTATGTTAAAAGTTGACGACGCACGACGGACACAGGGCCATCACAATAGCTCACCCTGAGCATTGCTCAGGTGAGCTAAAAACAGCTGATTATCTTATTAAATAAATGGCTTTTTTTAAAAAAAGTTCAGTTTAAATGGGTTATTAACTGAATCAGTTTCAAATTATGTTCTAACCAAAAATGTATACCGTCAAGGTAAAAAAGGGGTTGCATCCCTACAATATCAATGTATAATTCGATATAAACAAATAAAGTAAAGCATTATATACTTAACCCTGAACTTGCAGAAACCAAAAGTGACTTAGCCTTTACCATTAGTATAGAGACAGGCCAGCCTGCATGTGCATTAACGTGCTGACAAGGCTCTATACTGGCTAATAACCGTTTTGACTACCTGAATTTTTCTATTTTAAACCTCCAAAATTGATAATGAAAAGTTCCAAAAAAAAAGGAAAATAGACATGTCCGCAAAAGAATTTCTTAAACCCCCAAAATTGATAATGGAAAGTTCCACAAAATGGAAACTGGACAAGTCTATTTTAAGAAATTCAGCAGGTAAAGGGTTGAAATATAAAATGCTTACAAGATATGACTAATGTGTGTACAGGACGGAATGAGTTTTACATTGTAAAAATGTTATCAATTATAATATTCAATACATATCTTTAAACACGACACTTTACATCTTCATCTTCTTAAAGCTATATTGTAAAAATAATTATGTTTTAACACGTAGAACAAAATGAATTTCATGGTTTGGATATAAAATATGTTTTAGCTAGAAAGCTGGATAGATTCCTCACATGATTGACTCAAAAGTCCCTGGCTGGAATTGAACTCATAGCTCTTAAGGTCATGTGGTTTGAAAACAACAACCATAACTACTGGACCACAGATACACCACTAAAAATAGCAAATATAGCAAGGGTTATTATTTTATAGGAAAATCCTGATCATGAATTTGATTAGTGCGGATTTTGCGAGACCTCGATTATCCCATACGCTGAAGCATATAATGCAAGACTGGTTCAAGTAAATCCACAAGAGCTAAATATAAATTATACATCAAAATAACCACAATATTCAAATTATCTCCCTTTTTGTTTTGTAGAAAAATTTGTCAAAATGAAGAATAATATGCTGAAATTTACCCATTTTTACTAAAATAAATTACAATAAGCTTAATACAAAACAATGTAATCGTTGAATCAGAGCCTATTAATTATTATTTTTTGTAGCAATGTGTTCACACACTTAACAAATACTAGGGTATATATGAGTTACTTCCCTTAGTTGTATTAGAAATTAGGTGATACAGGAATGTACATTCTAAAACACTTTATATTATTCCCCATCAAACAGATAGGGCACACAAATGCATTATTACACTATATATGAGCCGCGTCATGACAAAACCAACATAATGGGTTTGCAAGCAGCATGGATCCAGACCAGCCTGCGCATCCGCGCAGTCTGATCAGGATCCATGATGTTTGCTTACCAACTCTTTTACAACTAGAGAAACTGATAGCGAACAGCATGGATCCTGATCAGACTGTGCGGATACACAGGCTGGTCTGGATCCATGCTGGTCGCAAACCCATTACGTTGGTTTTGTCGTGACGCGGCTCAAATGCTGACAGGAAAATTACTTCTACACTCAATTCAACATATTGATATCAATTTTCTTTTTTATTTGCATGTTAGATTAATCTTTAGTGCACTAAAGTTTTATAATGTGCATTTTTTTGTTCCTATGCTTTGTACTTAGACACTGAGCGTGATTATATTCCTACACATTTGAACTCAAACTGTACATTATTTTTTCAACAATGCACACAGAATTGATATCTATTTCCTAATTATAATATCATATTTATATTGCAGGCTAACAGTAAATGCAGTAAAAAAACTAAATAAAATATTCTAAAAATCTTCTAATAATTACTTATTTCACTTCACTACTAAAAATAGATTAAAATGAATACACAGAAAATATAAGAAAAAGGTTATTTCAGATACACATACATGTATATACATATCATTCAATTTTAAAAAAAAAATGAACAAAAAATAAATAATATAACTAAATAAAAAGCTAATTGCATCAGATTTTTGTTGTTGACTTTAGATAATACTTATAATAATACCAGTTCTACATCATCATGCACATGTATATGACATTGCAACTAGAGTTTTATTCTGTGAATAACATTCAAACTTACATTGTGGAGGCAGACTTGTAAATTAAATCACAGATATCAAAATTATAATCAACAGTGTAAACAAAGTTTATCAATATAAGAAGAAGAAAAAAAAAAGAAAAATGAATAAAAGAAATGACATGAACTTACAAAAACAAGAACATATTTGGTAAACACATATTCCCCAAGCCCAGATTCTTGTCAGTAAAAAAATGTTGAAATTATGGAGCCATTTACTTAAGATATATCCATTTTGACGGTTCAGGTCATATATTAACCATATTCATTTTCTAAGCGCTAAAAAGGGCAATAACTGGGGGGAAAAGGCCACAGTTATGTAACTTGCCCAGAAAATGTAAGATGTGTTGATTAGTAAGAGTGTAAATGATGAAGCCATTGGAATAGGTAGAACTGAAGATAAATCCAATATGCCAGTTTAGGTTAAACTTGTACAGACAATCAGACAGACAGACAGATGGACGGTTTAATTACTATATTTATACCCATGGGGCATAAAATACACATTCTCAACCCTTTTTCAGACCATTATGCACTATCAAGTAATCTGACAAGATTGTTATTAGTTAGTTGATAAAGTTAAGCATTTTCCATACTGAAACACCCAAAACAATAGACTGTTCTAAATTCAAAGCAAAGACAAGTCCACTATACAAAATACAAGATTGTAAACAAGTTGAACAAAATGGATATAATAGGATTTCTCTATGGCAGCAAAATATAATATCCTGAAAAAGTATCATGTTTACATTTTTCATGATATGTTTACATTTTTATATATGTATTATGCTATTATAATGAGACAACAAAAAATGATAATGATTAAGTTCATATATGTAAATTGAAAAATAAAAAAAAAATAATAAAAATATCAGCACCTTCCCGAATATATAAATGCAATCAACTAAAATAAAAAAAATTAATTACATTGGTCATAAGATTGGGCACAAACATTTCTTGAATAGCTTGGTCCTCACTATGCAAAATATTAAGAGAAAAGTATCTCTAAATGACAACTGTATTTAAAGAAAAGTACCTCTAAATATTAAACAAATTTCATCTAGTCAGGCACAGAAAAGCACAAAAATATGATTTTCAATATATTTCTGAGTATATTTCTTAATTATCTTTTCCATTTGTTTCTGTTCTATGTGCCTCAGTATAATACCATTGTCAAAAACACGCAGGACAGTTTCATAATGTAACAATGCTCAAGAAGACATCACTAAAGTTTAAGCCCAGCCCTCCTTAAATCCTTCTTCAAAAATCTCATTTCATTCTTTTTTTGTAAATGAAAGAATTTAAATTTAAAACTTGATCATTTTTCAAACATCATCATATTGATCAGTATTCTGTCAAAGTAAAAATTTCAGAAACCTGTACAGTCAAACCTGTCAAAGACCACCTCTTAATAAAGATAACCCTGCATATAAAGGCTACTTCATTGTTTAAATGGAATATAATAACCTCAAAAATTAAGACTACTTACCTATTAAAGCTGCACACCTCCATAAGCACCAAAATTTGTCAAGGAAATCAATATTGAGAAAAATGTACTATAATGTTAAGAAAGGTAAAAACATTCAAGATCCAAGTTATATTTTACATGTTATGTGTGTTTAAGACTGATTTTGCAGTATTTCATCACCATATTTCTACTGTGTTACTAATGCAGTAAGATGTGTTTTTGCATATCTTGACCATTTTTTGGTAATTTTCTTTTATTGTAAGTGCCGATTGCAATATGTAAATTGCTTCATTTGCTATCCTCACAATATTTTACTTTTAAATACATTTCCAATTTTTTTCATGAAAATTAACATAAATGTGGAGGCATGCTGCTTTAAGACCATTATTTATTTGTCTCTCTATCTTGGTGTGACCATTGTTCACAAGTTTAACTGAAATGTGTTCAGGGTTGAAATATTTGTGTAAGAGCAGGTGGGAGGTCGTTGCCTTCAACAATCCTCAGACCCAAATCATCTGTGTCCCAGTCTAGAACTTCCTGTTGACGATGTGCTGCGTGTTTCTGTCGCCATCTTGTTGCCAGCAGTATTGAACTTTCTGAGTTCTCAGTTACAGTGGGTGATAATCCCTGAAATGATTGAGAATTTTTTTGTGCGTATTTTCATTTTTGAATTCACAATAAATGAGAAAATATTCCTCTCACACAACAAGTGAGACATTTAATGATTTACTATGCTATAGAATTCATGTGAAGAACTACCTGTCTTGACACTGGAATAATATTGAGATTACAATCATGTAAATTTTGATTTATCTACTTTGACACTGAAATAATGTTAAATAGTTCTACATCTAGACATAAGTAGAACTCTGCGAGTCAGATGTGTCGCCTTGTGAACAGTATAGCTGTCACTTAATCATTTTCTTCTTAAATATATGTTATTTATAAACACCGCTCTTACAATATACATGTGCCTTGAATTTTAGTGGCATTTGAACTGATAATCTATCATTCTATGAAGATTCAAGTCCATAGTTTTTATATTTTAGGTGAAATGGCCGGGATAAAAATAAAGTAAGAAAATAAACAAAAGGCAATTACTCAAAAATCATGGAGTACCAGTTTTTGTACACTGCACTTCATCTTAATGAGATCATCCTATGAAGTCCAAAGCTTTTATAGTTAAGGAGAAATGGCCAGGAAAAAATGAAATATGAAAATTAACAAAGGACGGACGCCAGGGGGTATAACATAATATGTCCGAAATTATTCCGGCACATAAAAATAAGAAGTTCAGAATTCCAGTGTTTGTGCACTGCACTTCTTTACAATAAGATCTAACATCCTTTTATAGTTTAGGAAAAATGGCACAGACAAAAAATAAAGTCAGACAAGAACCGTTTGAACTGGGTGATGCTCTCCGAATAGGTTTTGGACACAGGAAAGTATACCTATTGTAGTGTCAGAGTTTTGTCACAGACAAAGTTCAAAGCGTAACAAGAGCTGTCAGTAGGACAGCAACGCTTGACTATTCTTAGTGCTTGATAGTAAAAAAAATGCTTGATACAGTTACCTCCTCCTGTTTACAGGTTTGGGTCATGATGGTGAACAAGTGTGCAAAGATTCAAAGCCATATGTCAATGGACTTTGAAAATATTTGAACTATTACAAAAACTTTAACATAAATTCTAAGTCGAAAAAGGGGCATAATTCTGTCAAAATGCTTGATAGAGTTACCTCCTCCTGTTTACAGGTTGGGGTCATGATGTTGAACAAGTGTGCAAAGTTTCAAAGCCATATGTCAATGGACTTTGAAAATATTGAACTATTAAAAAACTTTAACGTAAATTCTAAGTCGAAAAAGGGGCATTATTCTGTCAAAATGCTTGATAGAGTTACCTCCTCCTGTTTACAGGTTGGGGTCATGATGTTGAACAAGTGTGCAAAGTTTCAAAGCCATATGTCAATGGACTTTGAAAATATTTGAACTATTACAAAAACTTTAACGTAAATTCTAAGTCGAAAAAGGGGCATAATTCTGTCAAAATGCTTGATAGAGTTACCTCCTCCTGTCTACAGGTTGGGGTCATGATGGTGAACAAGTGTGCAAAGTTTCAAAGCCATATGTCAATGGACTTTGAAAATATTTAAACTATTACAAAAACTTTAACATAAGTTGTTACGCGGACGCGGACGCGGATGCTCGGGTGACTGCAATAGCTCTACTTATTCTTATCGAATAGTCCAGCTAAAAATGAACAAAGGGCAATAACTCCAAAATTAGGCAAGGCAGAGTTAAGGTTCTTTTTTGCACTGCACTTCTATTTAATGGGATCAATCTACCTACAAAGTTTCATTTTGATACTTCTAATGGTTTCAGATTGATGTCCCGGACAAAGTTCAAAGTGTAACAAGGGCAACATTGTAGATATGCCTGTCACAGAAGCTTTTGACAGAGCTGTTGGCATTATTGATATGCATATAGGAGATATTCTCTGTGCAATATTTGGAAAATATCTGGATATATTATTATCTCTAGTGGTTTCTTTATCTGAACTTTGACCCCTATGTGTGACCTTGACCTTCGCCGCAGGGACCTAAATTTTGCATGCGACATTCAGCCTCACAATAGTGAACATTTGTGCCAAGTTATATTGAAATCCCTCTTTGCATGTAGAAGTTTTGCTCTGGACAAGCGTTTTTCTATGACCTCTAAGTGTGACCTTGACCTAGAGGCCTGGTTTTTATGCACGCCACATTTTTCACTTTTTCTGACAAGTTACCTATATTGACATAGTAATCAAGTGAAGAGTTACCAATCTTGACATAGCAACCAAAAGGAGTGTACCTATTTTTACATAGGAATAAATTATAAAGGTTCCTATCTTGACATAGAAACCAAATGAAGAGTTACCTTTCTTGACATAGAAATCAAATACAGAGTGTAACCTTTCTTGATTTAGAAACCAAATGCAGAGTTACTTTCTTGACATAGAAACCAAATGCAGAGTTACCTTTCTTGACATAGAAATCAAGTGAAGAGTTACCTATTTTGACATAGAAACCAAATGCAAAGTTATCTTTCTTGAAATATAAATCAATAGCAGAGTTATCTTTCTTGACATAGGAATCAAGTGAAGAGTTACCTATTTTTGAATTTTAAGATTTTTGAAAAAGAGTTATTTATTTTGAAACAGATATAATGTTGAGAGTTACATACCTTGACACAGACTGCCTCACAAGCTGATATAGTCTGCAGGATACGCTTCATCAAGTTTTGTGCATTCTGGACTAGTATTCGGTCAGCCTGTAAACATGTTAAAGATTTTCAATGAATAGAACAATGGTCAACAACAACCTATGTTTACTTTGACATACTATTTTTTTTATTTTTTTTTAAACCTAACTTAAACGCCCTTTATGCCCCCAAAATGCTTTTATTCTTAATTTTCAAAAAAACCTATTTGCTTTCCTATTCTAGTTTCCAAAAAGATACTTTTTGGCTAAATATCTGAATCTTCTTTGGCTTCTTGGCAATAAGTACACTTGTAGTGATTTAGTATTTTGTATGGAAGACAAAATACTACTTCAAGTTTACATTTTGCTACTTTTTGGACAAATTATATCACTGTTTCAGTGCTTCTTTCTGCAGGAGATGTCAGCATCTAACAAGCTCTTAAACTATCATTTAAATGTTATTAAAATTTACCTTTACATTTCTGAAAAGTGAAACAAGAGGGCCATGATGGCCCTAGATCACTCACCTGACTTATCAAACTCATCCAAACAATTACCTAGACAAGCATTCTGACCAAGTCTCATGACAGGTGAGTCAAAAATGTGACCACTACAGTGTTAACAAGGATTATCCATATTTGAGCAGTGCAACCTAGTTTTTTACCCAGGAGACACATATTCAAACTTGACCTAGAAATCATCAAAACAAACTTTCAGACCAATTTCCAGGATACTTGGATCAAAACAGTAGCAACTAGAGTGTTAACAAGATTTTTCTATTTTTAGTTCCGGTGACCTAGTTTCACATGCGATTTCAAACTCATCCAAGCAATTACCTAGACAAGCATCCTGACAAAGTTTGATGATAATTGAGTCGAAAATGTGACCACTAGAATGTTAACAAGGTTTTTCCATATTTGGGCGGTGTGACCTAGTTTTTCATCCAAGATGACCCATGTCCGCGAACTTGACTAAGAAATCATCAAAACAAACTTTCAGACCAATTAACAGAATATTTGGATCACAACAGTAGCCACTAGAGTGTTAACAAGTTTTTTCTATTTTTAGCTCCAGTGACCTAGTTTTTCATCCGAGATGACCCATGTTCGATTTATTCCCAGCAATGACCTAGACAAGTTTTCCTGACCAAGTTTGATGACAATTGAGTCAAAATTGTCGATTTATTCCCAGCAATGACCTAGACAAGTTTCCTGACCAAGTTTGATGACAATTGAGTCAAAATTGTGACCACTAGAGTGTTAACAAGGTTTTTCTATTTTTAGCTCCTGTGACCTAGTTTTTCATCAGAGATGACCTATGTTCAAACTCATCTGAGCTATCACCTAGACAAGCATCTTTACCAAGTTTGATGATGATTGATGCAAAAATGTGACCGCTAGAGTGTTAACAAGGTTTTTCTATTTTTAGCTCCGGTGACCTACTTTTTCATCCGAGATGACCCATGTTCGAACTCATCCGAGCTATCACCTAGACAAACATCCTGATCAAGTTTGATGATGATTGAGGCAAAATTGTGACCTCTAGAGTGTTAACATGGTTTTTCTATTTTTAGCTCTTGTGACCTACTTTTTCATCCGAGATGACCCATGTTCGAACTCATCCTAGCTTTCACCTAGACAAGCATCTTGACCAAGTTTGATGATGACTGATGCAAAAATGTGACCGCTAGAGTGTTAACAAGGTTTTTCTATTTTTAGCTCCGGTGACCTACTTTTTCATCCGAGATGACCCATGTTCGAACTCATCCGAGCTATCACCTAGACAAGCATCCTGACCAAGTTTGATGATGATTGATGCAAAAATGTGACCGCTAGAGTGTTAACAAGGTTTTTCTATTTTTAGCTCCTGTGACCTAGTTTTTCATCCGAGATGACCCATGTTCGAACTCATCCGAGCTATCACCTAGACAAGCATCTTTACCAAGTTTGATGATGGTTGATGCAAAAATGTGACCGCTTGGGTGTTAACAAGGTTTTTCTATTTTTAGCTCCTGTGACCTACTTTTTCATCCGAGATGACCCATGTTTGAACTCATCCGAGCTATCAACTAGATAAGCATCCTGACCAAGTTTGATGATGACTGATGCAAAAATGTGACCGCTAGAGTGTTAACAAGGTTTTTCTATTTTTAGCTCCTGTGACCTACTTTTTCATCCGAGATGACCCATGTTCGAACTCATCCGAGTAATCACCAAAAAAGCATCTTGACCAAGTTTGATGATGATTGATGCAAAAATGTGACCGCTAGAGTGTTAACAAGGTTTTTCTATTTTTAGCTCTTGTGACCTAGTTTCTCCATCCGAGATGACCCATGTTTTGAACTCATCTAGCTATCAACTAGATAAGCATCCTGACCAAGTTTGATGATGATTGATGCAAAAATGTGACCGCTAGAGTGTTAACAAGAGGTTTTTCTATTTTTAGCTCCCGGTGACCTACTTTTCATCCGAGATGACCCCCCATGTTCGAACTCATCCGAGTAATCACCTTAGATAAGCATCTTGACCAAGTTTGATGATGATTGATGCAAAAATGTGACCGCTAGAGTGTTAACAAGGTTTTTCTATTTTTAGCTCTTGTGACCTAGTTTCTCATCCGAGATGACCCATGTTTGAACTCATCTGAGCTATCAACTAGATAAGCATCCTGACCAAGTTTGATGATGATTGATGCAAAAATGTGACCGCTAGAGTGTTAACAAGGTTTTTCTATTTTTAGCTCCGTTGACCTACTTTTTCATCCGAGATGACCCATGTTCGAACTCATCCGAGTAATCACCTAGATAAGCATCTTGACCAAGTTTGATGATGATTGATGCAAAAATGTGACCGCTAGAGTGTTAACAAGGTTTTTCTATTTTTAGCTCTTGTGACCTAGTTTCTCATCCGAGATGACCCATGTTCGAACTCATCCGAGCTATCACCTAGACAAACATCCTGACCAAGTTTGATGATGATTGAGGCAAAATTGTGACCTCTAGAGTGTTAACAAGGTTTTTCTATTTTTAGCTCTTGTGACCTAGTTTCTCATCCGATATGACCCATGTTCGAACTCATCCGAGCTATCAACTAAATAAGCATCCTGACCAAGTTTGATGATGATTGAGGCAAAAATGCAACCGCTAGAGTGTTAACAACTAAATGTGAACGGACGGACGACGGACGGACAATCATCGATCCTAAAAGCTCACCCTGAGCATGCTCAGGTGAGCTAAAAAATCATTTGTTTCTGAGGCCTTATGTGTTGTCAACAATATAAGATTCTGCTAAATAAGAGTACCTTCATGTAATATTTTCGGCCTATGCTAAAATAGACTATACCATCAAGTGTCTTTTAACCCTTACCCTGCTAAATGTATTAAATAGACTTGTCCATCTTTCAATCTGGACAAAACCATTTATTATTTTAAGGGAAATTTTCAAATACAGTACTGGTTAGCAGACCATGATTAGGCAGCACAGATGACTGTCAGTTGATCGTGATCTGCACTGGCTGAATGTGGAGAATCGGTTGCAGCCAGAAGGTTAAGAGTAAAATAAAAGATACAAATTCTCATTAAGCAAATATCATTATCATCATTTACAAAGTAAAAAGCAATAAAGTCAATTCCATAACTGCAAACTAAAAACAAAAAGTTTATTTTAAACTCTGTTAATTAAGAAAGCAAATCAAAATCTCCACTCATAAAAAAATTCTTCTTGAATATTATAAACATGTAGTTTACTTTTTTAAACTGCCTTGTAAACCTGATGACTACTATACGGCAATGTAACGACCAACTTTCCAAAAATTTTGAAAATAAATCAAGAAATTCTGCAATTCCTAAAATTGCAACCAATGATATCTTAAGATAAATAACAATGATTTTACACAGATGAAAATTTTTTATCATCTAAAAATTTTCTACTCAAAATTCTAAAATAATCAGATTTAGCTGAAATATAAACCCAATGAAAAACTACAAGTAAAAACTATAAGTATTACCAAACTTGTATAATAAATTAAAAATACCCCAACTTTAAGAATTGACTTGTGTTGTACCATTATATGCTAGTATAAATCTTGATAACATGTTATCCTTTCAGAGCAATGAAAACAATTTTTAGAATTGAAAACTTTAGACTTAGTTTGATTGAGTTTGTTCATGACAGATAATGCAAAACTATCTATAAGTCTTCACAATTTTTTTTGCACATAACTTATTGTCAATTTAGTGGCCATGAAATTTAACCAAGTGGTTAACATCTTAGACTAATAATATACAAATTGCTGGTAGTGAGGGTTCAAAGCCAGTGTCAGGGGCTCAGGTTACCAAGATCATGAATATGTATTCCTTTTTTTTTTTTAACTATTTACATATTTATCAATTTTCCTCAGTTTGATTCTATCAAAAATTCATGATACCATTCTGTAGGTGTACCATTTTTAAAACCAAAAAGGGAAAAAATATAAAAATACAAATCTATCACCTATATTAAAAAATTGAGGTTTAATTCAATAATAAAAGTTCTTTGAAAATTTCCTAACCACAACCTATTTTGCTCTTTACAAAAAACATAATACATGTGAAATAAAATTAAAATAATAATTATTATTATAGCATAATTATCATATAGCAACTAAATTAACTTTAAATGTGCTTATTAGATAAATAATTCTTTAAAAAAAGAAAAAATATATTATATGGCCTGTTTTCTAATTTAGATCCTTTTATAGATTAAAAATTTCACTATAAAGAAACAACTGGGTCCCTCCCTTTTAACAATTTTTATTGTAAAGCATCAGTCAGTGGTGACCCAACACCCCACTCTCTGGGAAATAACCAGGATTTAACAACTATCTAAATTGAAGGTTAACCACCCTAATCCCTCCTCCATAGGGATAAAAACAGAAGGTCAATTTATGTTCTAAATATAGTCTCACTTCAAACAGGACATACTGTGTAATTCCTAATGCCCCCCAAAAAAACCCAACAACATCAATGCATCAAACAATCGGTGCCGAGTCAGGTGCTTGAACAAAACCAGACTAATTTTACCAGCTATCCCAGGGACATGCCTTCCATATGTGCACGAGGCGGGGTTACAACTGACTGGTGCATAAATGAATATTCATTTGTAGTTATATAATTTAACTTTCATAAATTTATTGAAAATATTTCAGTTATAGACTGTTATAGAATACAGACCATGGCTCCAACCTAGAAGAACAATTTCACTTGCCTATCATTAATAATCATGTTGTGTAATATTATTGTACTCCTTTACCTGGAACTTTCAATAATTACTTTAAGGGACATTTTAATACCTACATACTTAGACTGATTTAAGAGATCAACTTAACAATTTTTCTCACCCTGCAAATCAATATACAAAATGTATATACAGTCATTTGTGAAAGATTTTTGAAAAACTTTGTCCCAAAACACTAAATTAAGAAACAAACAGCTATAGTGTCTGGTGAAACAAAGATGTCTGAATTAACCTGACTGACAGTATTGGTGCTCTTGTTAGTTTGTTTGTTTGTATTTTTATGCTTATTTTAACACATGTTTTGCTCATATTTCTGCCGTCAAACCACTAAACTGGCTTTCCTTGATAACTAACCAGTAATTACGTTGATTTTAACACGTTTTTAGTAATATTTTTTAGTCATATTTCAGCAGTAAAACCACAAAACTGAATTTCCTGGATAACTAACCAGTAATTACAAATTTCTCGGCAAGTGTCCAATAACTATTTCCACATGATTTCTGAAGCAGCATTGACAGACAAATGACCATTAGACTCAATATCTGAGATCACTTGTCATGCAGAAATTATACCTTGCCCAAGGATCAAACCTGCGATCACTAAATTACCAATCTGATGCTCTATAATGGTGACATACATCTCTTATTACCTCAGCTAGTAACCAATCACATGCAAGAACTCCCTAAGGTCTGTTCTCCCTAATGTTTAATTGCTATAGTTTTAAAAATAAATAAAAGGAAAAAGACCGAAAACCTCATTTCTTCCTAATATTTATTAAATAATTATTGACAGTTTAAAAGAAAAATAAAAAGAAAGGAGACCAAACAACTTAAATTTTTTCATTAATGATCCTTAAATCAAGAAAAAAAATTGTGACTAGCGAAATTTTGTTTCATAAGTTGGAGCCTTTCTAGGCTTATATAAATACATGGTTATTTTCAAAACATTCTTACCTCACAATTTTTCATATATTCTTAATTTATCTGAATGGAATTTAAATCATTAATGATACTTGTTTCATATCACCAAAAAGTTTACACTTCACAGGACCATTACACATAAATATTTATAATCTTCACAAACCGTTAACACATATATTTATACAGATGTTACATGCAACCCCATTTTTATGTTTTAAATCTATTTTTTTCCTTATTTCTTGTTCTAGCCCTATCCTTTGCCTCTTCTTAGTCAAAAAATTATACTCAATTCGTCTTATTTTGTGTGTAATTTAATCTTGAGGAATACTGTTTTCTTTAAAAAAAACAATATTCAACGAAATTTACTAAAATGTGAGTGACATTTTTGGTCCAAGCAGGGTAAGGGATAAGCTCCTTGCATACAAACAGACACATAGAACTGACACAGACAAATTCTGTCTAAATGCCTGTTTTTGGGGTATAATGCTTTCAACATTTAACAGACTGATTCATCTGAGGAATATGCATTTACTCAACTTTTAACTTTAATACAATATATCTAAAGCAATGCATATATGCATATATATTGCTACAACCATTCAATTTATGAGAAATACAATGATGATAAGAGGGAGAGAAAAGATTTAATGGGGGAAATAACAAAACAAGGGAGGTAACTTACTGTATCAGTTTTGGCTGTGCCTAGTTGAAGATTTGACAGGATAAGTAACTGTTGTTTTACTGTAGGCACTTGTAAACAATAGGCCTGTAAATCCTCACAAAAGCTGAAATATAGCAAAATACAGTATATACATTCCTGTAAGACAAAACATGATAAAAAATCAGTACATGTATTACCTTAGATTGACCTAGGTAATAATTTAATTTTGTCATCTTGGTGATGAAATGTAACGGGTTAAGTCCTTTCTAAATTTAATAGGAGTTAACCAGTTATTGCACTAAGGTGACAAGACAATATAGGAATATAAATGATCATCAGAGGTGCATACCCATCCAACCTTGAAATACCTGACTTATGACCTTGACCTTTTTTTTTACACAATGTCTAGTTTACTGGCATGAAAATGAGAAAGTGATTAAAATGGAGAAAATTTCAACCAAATGATACAGTCCAAGGCCAAGCTCTGAAAAGAGACATCAGGGAATTTCCTAGGATATTGGTGCTTTCTGACCAGCATTACAACTACTTATAAACCAAATTTAAACTTTTATTTGATAACCCCAAATTTGATTTAAATGGACAGTTCCGAAAATAGAAGCTGGGCAAGTCCAATTGAAAAACTTCAGCAGGTTAAAAGGGTAAAGAAAAAACTTTTTTTATAAAGTTTTCCAAATAAAGTTACTTTCTCTTACCTCTTATCAATACAATGGTTGATTAAAAAATGGCAAAGTGCAGAACCTGTCGCTATTCTCAGCCAGAGCTTTTGCAGTCTCTACCAATGCAAGGTGATTCTGAAACAAATCATCATTTAGATTTAAATTGTATACACATCATGTAACTTTGCTTGTTTACATCAAAAAGTGCATCATTAACCAAACCATACAACTAATTTTCCTCTGAATAACAAAATTTTCTGTCATGTGTGTCCTTCCATACTTGACCCCATGTTTTTATCTTTTTCTCGTTCCACGAAATCATTTATTGTGATAAATTATATAGTGTTCAAGATTGTACACTGTTTGAGTTAGTGGTTTGGCTGTGTGAGAGATACTTTTCTTAGATATCGCAACTTTAATTATCTTAATGAGCATATTTAATCAAACTTGAGTCTGCAATTTTCATCTTTTTGCCTTTGTTTTCAGTGATCTCAAGAAATCTCTCATTTTTCCAGATTAAAATAAAAGAAAGATTGTTTGGAAATTATTAGTCTGTATGAAATAAACAACATATTTGACCTTTTTTTTTTAAATTTTACATATTCATTTTCTTCCTATTTTTAATCACACACCCTTTACACCTTTCTTTCATTGTTTAAAAACCAGTGGTTTCTACAGTTATGTACACACCTGTCACTTTAATCTGCTTTTTTTGTTTATTTTGGTTAAATTTCAAGTTGCTAACTGGATAGCCAAAAGGAAAGCTTTGTCAGCTTCCTGTAGGAAGGGGGGATACACTCCATTTTATAAAAGTTGAAAGACTACAAATTCTCTTGACTCCCAAAAACATGCTTCCAAAAAAAATTATCTAAATTAATAATTTAAAACTTCTAATTCGGGAATTTATTTTATACTTACATTAATTGGACCTTCACGTCTCACATATTGGGTCATGTGTTTGATTTGGGTTGCCATGGTTTTGGCAACTTTAACAATAGGGTTACTGTTATCTTCCCATCTGTCTGTCTGTGTCTCAATATAGCGTGCATTTTTCTAGAAAATACAACATACATAACATTGTTTAATAAGAGCACCCTGTGTGGTGTTTTTGCTGACTATCAATTACCAATTTTGACAACAAAAAAAGTAGCTAGGTTTAAAAGGGGCATTACTTCAAAATTCAAAATACGTTCAGAATTATCCCCCTTGTCTTACAACTGTACCTTGTCATGATAAGCAAGTATTCCAAGTTTGATGTGGATATGTACAATGTATTAAATTGTTTAAATAATGGACTACATTTAAGTTTTTGCATGCATAACAAGAATAACTGCCAAAAAAAAACACAGCAACCATAATAGGACTTTTTCTTAAAGACAGAATGATGTGCTACTAAGACAAAAATGTAGTTTGTGAAGAATAAAGCATGAAATTTTCCCCTAGATTTTACTGCCTGTTTTAGTTTGATTTAAAAAAAAACTGACTTTTAATGACAGCTAAACTATACAGGACTTGTGAGATGAACAACTTGGTGCCAAATGGCAACAAGCACTATCCCCCCCCGACCTTGGTCAAGACAATAGTTTGAGTAATTGATAATGCTAAAAGGCCACATTATAAACTAGAAATGTGTCCATAGGACACGGGTGCCCCCACCGCGCCACTGTTCTGTCAATCTTTTTACTAAGTCAAGGGAAATAACTCTACAAATACTGGATAAATCCACAAGCGAAACCCCAGGTGCAAATCTAAATATGCTGAGCAACTTGCCCGTAAGGTTTAATGAATATGTCAAATCCTTTTTGAGTAACTTACGACACAAGTTGAAAATTGCAAAAATTTTCTAAGTGAAGGGCAATAACTCTAAAAATACTAAATAAATCCAGATGAAAATACCTGGTGCACAACTGCACATGCTGATCAATATTCCTGTAAAGTTACATGACTCTAGGTCAAATACTTTTTGAGTTACGTGCGACACATGTTGAAAATTGCAAAATTTTACTAAGTGAAGGGCAATAACTCTGAAAATACTAAAAATATCCACATGAAAATACCCAGTGCACTACTACACATGCTGATCAACATTCCTGTAAAGTTTCATGACTCTAGGTCAAATACTTTTTGAGTTACATGCGACACATGTTAAAAATTGCAAAAATTTTACTAATCAAGGGCAATAACTCTGAAAATACTAAAAATATCCACACGAAAATACCCAGGTGCACAACAACACATGCTGATCAAACATTCCTGTAAAGTTTCATGACTCTAGGTCAAATACTTTTTGAGTAACATGCGACACAAGTTGAAAATTGCAAAATTTTACTAAGTCAAGGGCAATCACTCTGAAAATACTAAAAATATCCACACAAAAATACCCAGGTGCACTACTACACATGCTGATCAACATTCCTGTAAAGTTTCATGACTCTAGGTCAAATACTTTTTGAGTTACGTGCGACACAAGTTGAAAATTGCAAAATTTTACTAAGTCAAGGGCAATAACTCTGAAAATACTAAAAAAAATATCCACACAAAAATACCCAGGTGCACAACAACACATGCTGATCAACATTCCTGTAAAGTTTCATGACTCTAGGTCAAATACTTTTTGAGTTACGTGCGACACAAGTTGAAAAATTGCAAATTTTTACTAAGTCAAGGGCAATAACTCTGAAAATACTAAAAATATCCCCACAAAAATACCCAGGTGCACAACAACACATGCTGATCACATTCCTGTAAAGTTTCATGACTCTAGGTCAAATACTTTTTGAGTTACATGCGACACAAGTTGAAAATTGCAAAATTTTACTAAGTCAAGGGGCAATAACTCTGAAAATACTAAAAATATCCCACACAAAAATACCCAGGTGCACAACTACACATGCTGATCAACATTCTTGTAAAGTTTTCATGACTCTAGTAAAATACTTTTGAGTTACATGCGACACCAAGTTGAAATTGCAAAATTTTACTAAGTCAAGGGCAATAAACTCTGAAAATACTAAAAATTTCCAGACGAAAATACCCAGGTGCACAACAACACATGCTGATCAACATTCCTGTAAAGTTTCATGACTCTAGGTCAAATACTTTTTGAGTTACGTGCGACACAAAAGTGAACGGACGGACGGACAGAAGGACGGACGGACAAGGGTAAATCTAAATGCCAGCCACCAACGTGGGGGCACAAAAATCTATATACACGACATGACTTTCAAGTTTCCACTGAACTTGAAATTGATTATAGGTTTTAGTTCAGCTTGGAATTGTCAACTGCTTAAGTTTAATAATTTTGAACAGTCAGTTGTTTGGAACTACCATTTTGTTTTAATTAAACAAGAGGGCCATGATGGCCCTAGATCGCTCACCTGACCAATCAAACTCATCAAAACAATTATCTAGACAAGCATTCTGACCAAATCTCATGACAGGTGAGTCAAAAATGTGACCACTACAGTGTTAACAAGGATTATCCATGACCTAGTTTTTTACCCAGGTGACCCATATTCAAACTTGACCTAGAAATCATCAAAACAAACTTTTCAGACCAATTTTTCCAGGATTTTTGGATCAAAACAGTAAGCAAATAGAAACAGTGTTAACAAGATTTTTTCTATTTTTTTTAGCTCCAGTGACCTAGTTTCCCAATGCGATTTCGAACTCATCCCGAGAAGCAATTACCTAGACAAGCCATCCCTGACCAAAGTTTGATGATAATTGAGTCGGGAAAATGTGGACCACTAAAAATGTTAACAAGGTTTTTCAATAGTTTGGGCGGTGTGACCTAGTTTTTCATCCAAGATGAACCCCATGTTCCGAAACTTGAATTAGAAATCATCAAAAAAAACTTTCAGAAAAATTTACAAAGGATATTTGGAATCAAAACAGTAGCCAACTAGGGTTAAAACAAGATTTTTTTATTTTTAGCTTCCTGTGGACCTAGTTTTTCATCCGAGATGACCAATTGCTTCAAAACTCATCCAAGCTATCCAAAGACAAACCATCCCTGACCAAGTTTTGATTGATGATTGAGGCAAAATTGTGGACAGCTAGAGTGTTAACAAGGGTTTTCTATTTTTAAGCTGTCTTGTTGACCTAGTTTTTCATCCGGAGATGACCCATGTTCGAAACTCATGCAAAGCTATCAAATAGATAAGGCCAATCCTGAACCCAGATTGATGATGATTGAGGCAAAAAAATGTGACCGCTGGAGTGGTTTTAACAAGGTTTTTCTATTTTAGCTCCGTGACCTAGTTTTTCATCTGAGATGAACCAATGTTCGAACTCAATTGCAAGCTATCCCTAGACAAACATCCTGACCAATTTGATTAATTGATTGAGGCAAAAATTGTGACCGCTAGTGTGTAAACAAAGTTTTTTTTCTATTTTTAGCTCCGTTGACCTACTTTTTCATCCGAAGATGACCCATGTTCGAACTATCCAAGCTATCACCTAGACCAACCATCTTGACAAGTTTGATGATGATTGAATGCAAAAATGTGACCGCATAGAGTGTTTTAACAAGGTTTTACTATTTTTACTCCAGTGACCTAACTTTTTTCATCAAATTGACCCAAGGTTTCGAAACTCCTCCAAGCTATCACCTAGACAAGCTTCCTCCAAAACAAAGTTTGATTGCATGATTGATGCAAAAATGTACCGCTTTAGAGTGTTAACAAAGGTTTTTATTTTTAGCTTTCCAGTGCCACTTTTTCAATGAGAGATGACCCATGTTCGAACTCATTCCAAGCTATCACCTTAGACAAGCTTCCTGACAAAGTTTGATGATGATATACGATGCCAAAATGTGACCGCTAGAGTGTTAAAAAGGTTTTTCTTTTTTAGCTCTTGTGACCTAGTTTTTTTATCCTGAGAATGAAACCCATGTTCGAACTCAAATCCAAGCTTCAAAATAGATAAGGCATCCTGACCCAGATTGGATGATGATTGAGGCAAAAATGTGACCGCGGAGTGTTAAAAAAGGTTTTCCTATTTTTAGGCTCCGGTGACCTAGTTTTTCATCTGAGAATGACCCATGTTCGAACTCATGGCAAGCTATCAAATAGATAACATCCTGACCCCAGATTGATGATGATTGAGGAAAAATGTGACCCGCTGGAGTGTTAAAAAGGGGTTTTTCTATTTTTAGCTCCAGTGACCTACTTTTTCATCAGAGCATGACCCATGTTCGAAAACTCATCCAAGCTATCAAACCTTAGAAAAAGCTTCCTGACAAAGTTGGATGAATGATTGATGCCAAAATGTGACCGCTAGAGTGTTAAAAAACGTTTTTTCTATTTTTAAGCTCTTGTGAAACCTAGTTTTCCCATCCGAGATGACCCATGTTTCGAACTCAATCCAAAAGCTATTTCAAATAGATTAGCATCCTGACCCAGATTGAAATGATGATTGGAGGCAAAAAATTGTGACCGCTGGAAGTGTTAAAAAAGGTTTTTTCTATTTTTAGCTCCGGTGACCTAGTTTTTTTAATCTGAGATGACCCCATGTTCGAACTCATGCAAGCTATCACCTAGTAGACAAGCCATCCTGGACCCAGATTGATGATGAAATTGAGGCAAAAATGTGACCGCTAGTTGTGGGTTAACAAAAAGTTTTTCTATTTTAGCCCGTTGACCTACTTTTTCATCCCGAGATGACCCATGTTTGAACTTTCATCCAAGCTATCACCTAGACAAGCATCTTTGAAAACCAAGTTTGATGATGATTATGCAAAAAATGTGACCGCTAGGAGTGTTTAACAAGGGTTTTTCTATTTTTTAGCTCCAGTGACCTACTTTTCATCCGAGATGACCCATGTTCGAACTCATCCGAGCTATCACCTAAGACAAGCTTTTCCTGACAAAGTTTGATGATGATGTGGTTTTGATGCCCCAAAATGTGACGCTAGAGTGTTAAAACAAGGTTTTTTTCTATTTTTAGCTCTTGTGAACCTAGTTTTTCATCCGAGATGACCCATGTTCGAACTCATCCTAGCTATCAACTAGATAAGCATCCTGACCAAGTTTGATGATGATTTGTGGCAAAAATGTGACCGCTGGAGTGTTAACAAGGTTTTTCTATTTTTAGCTCCGGTGACCTACTTTTTCATTCGAGATGTCCCATGTTCAAACTCATCCGAGCTATCAACTAGATAAGCATCCTGACCAAGTTTGATGATGATTGAAGCAAAAATGCGACCGCTAGAGTGTTGACAACAAAATGTGAATGGACGGACGGACGACGGACAATCATCGATCCTTAAAGCTCACCCTGAGCATGCTCAGGTGAGCTAAAAATAACAATAACATCCGTATCAAAATATTTAACATTCAAGAAATTCAACAGTATAAAACATAATGACACTGGATGGTTAAATGATGCTTTTGGCACTGATTAATCAATGACATCATTTTTAGAGTTAATGTTAAAAATTTTAAACACATAATGAAATAAAACAAGAGGGCCATGATGGCCCTGAGGTAGCTCAACTGTATATAGGCCCCCAGAGCGGGCCAGTTTAAACCCCAGGGCTTTTATTTTAACAAACTTGGAATACACCCATTAGAAGCTGTTTCATGTTAAGTTTTTACTACCCACATATAATGAAAAACAATGATCTATATGCTATACACATATAAGGAAAATCAATGACCCCTGGGGCGGGGCCAATTTTGACCCAAATGCTTTTATTTGAACAAACTTTGTAGACACTTACTAGAAGATGTTTCATGCTTAATATCTAAACTCTAGCTATTTGGGTTTTTTCAAAGAAGATTTTTTCAGTTTTTGTCATACACATATAAGGAAAATCAATAACCCCCAGGGCGGGGCCAATTTTGACCCCAGGGCTTTTATTTGAACAAACTTTGTAGACACTCATTAGAAGATGTTTCATGCTAAATATCTTAGCCCTAGCTCTTTGGGTTCTTTAAAAGAAGATATTTTAAGTTTTTACTATATGCATATAGGGAAAATCAAAGACCCCCTGGGGCGAGGCCAATTTTGACCCCAGGGCTTTTATTTGAACAAACTTGGTAGACATTCATTAGAAGATGTTTCATGCCAAATATCTAAGCTCTAGCTCTTAGGGTTTTTTAAAAGAAGATATTTAAAGTTTTTTCTTTCGGTTGCCATGGCAACCAGAGTTCTGCATGGCATTAAATTCTTTCAACAACTTTTAAAGGTGACCACTAAAGGAACATTCCTGTGAAGTTTGGATGAAATTGGCTTAGTGGTTTATGAGGAGATGTCATTTAAAGTAAAAGTTTACAGACGGACGGTCGACGGACGGACGGACGCCGGACAAAAAGCGATCACAAAAGCTCACCCTGTCACTTTGTGACAGGTGAGCTAAAAACAGGTGTTTTTTTTCCAAGGCTGTCACATAGAGTTCATAAAAATGATGTAATAAGTTTTAAACACTATGAAATAAAAAACTAAGAATTTTTTTCTCAGCTTTTCAAATAAACACAAAGTTTAACATTTTAAGATCTCTATTTATAAACTATAAAGTTTATACCAAAGAGTATGACTTATTCAAGATGATAATTTGTATGATTCACTGTTGCACACAAAAATGTAAAGAGACAAGCCTTTAGAACATGAAGTTTTACTTTCAGCTCAATGATATGTAGTAAATAACCATTTTCAAGGATGGTCAATGACTAAGACTTGATGAAAAGTAAAAAAAATAAATTAACAGTACAAAGTCTGGCTAGAATGCATTAATGTGCATTATGTGCGTGACTCTAAAACTGGCAGTAAAGGTTTAGCACATAAAAGGTTAAAGGAGGTTCAACAGACTCAAAATTTTTCTTGAATTTCTTACATAGATCCCCTGGGGCACTTAACACAGAAAGATCTGTAAAAGATAAAGAAGATATATAGTCAGAAATAAATTGTAAATTTTACTTTTGTGCTTATAATTTCTGGCCCGATTTTAGGTCATTTTTCACAATTCCATTTGTATAAAAATTATTAATGAGAGAAAAATCTGAAATTTTACACACAAGCTATTGGTCTAGACATAAATCAAATGGGACATTAATCTCGAAAAATTAATTCCAGTCAAGTGATATAAAAAAAGCATCAGTGGAGTCCCTTTAAGATATAATGAAGATTCATTCCCTTTATTTTAACCTATTTTAAAACTACAAACTCCATAATGTGATAACAATATCCAAAATCATCATTTAATAAAATATATGATAATGAATGGTCTAAGAATTTATTATGTAGAAGTTTCTTTTTATCCATGTGAGGTTTTATGTAAAATTTCACTGAATTTAACATATATTTCTATCC
Source organism: Ruditapes philippinarum (assembly GCF_026571515.1). Lineage (NCBI taxonomy): Eukaryota > Metazoa > Mollusca > Bivalvia > Venerida > Veneridae > Ruditapes > Ruditapes philippinarum. Next base: position 23,985 of record NW_026865105.1, read on the forward strand.
ACTAACCCTTACCACCCTAAATATCTTAAATGGACTTGTCCATCTTTCAATCTGGACAAAACCATTCATCAATTTTAGGGAATATTTCAAGATAAGTATTTACTGAATAGCTAACAGTGCAGACCACAATTTGACAGCTATATATATGGATGAGTAATCATGGCCTACACTGGTCGCATGGGTAGATTAAGTCTGGGCTGCAAGGTCAAGGGTTAAATAAATACAAAACAGGAACAATGGACGTCATAATTATTCCATATTGTTAACATGTTTGTTTGTTTCATTTTACGCCTTTTCCCAACAGTATTTTAGTCATATATGTGTGTAGTTTCCTAAGCATCATTCCTTGAGAGTTACAACAGTACTAGATTACCTTCCTCCATGCTAAACTACCAAAGCATCTCCCGGGGATCGAACCCACGCCAGAGAGGAAACTGGATTAGAAGTCATCGACTCTAACCCCTCCACCACCGAGGCGGTATATTGTTAACATAAAAAGAGATATACCAGGAGATCTATAACTGGTCTTGACGTAGATGCTGTGCTATGATTCTCACTGTGATGTCTGGTTCCCATCTGTCCGTCTGCTTTCTTTACTGTAGAAGGATCTTGATTGCTTGATTGTTCTAGAGCTTGGCTAAAAATGATGAAACATAAAACTGTTGTAATATCTG
>NW_026865106.1:0-41757 GCF_026571515.1 Ruditapes philippinarum
GAAATTACCTATTGGTGGTTATTATAGCATAGGTTCCGTATCCCTAAGGCATATGGTGTTTGGATTGTGTGCCAAATTACTATTTTTTACCATTTTTGTTATTTCTTAAGTCACTGTGACCCTGAATTTCACCCGAAATATCCCATTTTCTAGCTTGATCTATGTTACATTAAGATACAACTTCTGGTCAAAATCAAAGCAAAAATGAAAACGCTAGAGGGGTAACGTCAACTTTGTTTACAGACGATGGACAACGGACGAAAAGAGTCTGTTAACCACAGACTATACATTAAGCTACCATGAAAAGCTGAATAAGTGAATCTATTAAAGCGTGTACCTATACAAGTACCTACTACGACTGCTACTACTGTACAGTAACAAGCTGCTTTTGCTGCTGCTGCTGCTGCTGCTGCTGCTGCTGCTGCTTTTACTGCCAATGCTTCTTCTCTGATGCTACAACTACCGCCGCCACTACTACTACTGCTAGTGCTACTAATAATAGTAACAATAATAATAATATTAATAATAATAATAAGAATAATAATGATAATAATAACATACCAATACTGTTAAAACTTTCTCCATGACTTCGATAAATGTGCTGCCTTCTGTAGTATAATATGCCTGAATGTCACTATTGTGTGACAAGGTAAGATGATGTCGACAAAAATATAACGAAAAGCGGACTACACTTTAAGCATTGTGAAAACATTTTTTCATCAAATGAAATGTATTAGGGTAATGCATTAAATGTTTTTTCGACAAGGTGTAATGCATTAGGTATTGCGTCATAATTTTTATCGAGAAAGTGAAATCTTTCACATATTGCGTCTACATTTTTTTCGAAAAACAACTTTTATTAATTTCTCGTCAAAAAAGTACTCGTCATGTGCATTGCTTCTTTTTTTGCAAGAAAACATTTGGCCAATTAACTCAATTTTTCTTGTTTATTCGAGTTATTTTTTGAGAAAACACTAAAAATATCACGCCTTCGCGCCTTATATTTTTTCGAATAGCGTAAATCTTCTCACAAAAGATCGCATAAGAGGTGACCCTTTGAAGCTTCCGTAAGGGAGGTAATTAGAAATCTATTTTCTATAAATTCTAACTCAAATTTCCGAATAAGAAAGGAATGCATGTAATTTATTGAATAAATATAATGTGCACACATATTTGCTGAGCACATTTTACATATTCTTCGATGTTCAAAAGTTGTTTTATTTGCATAATTATAAACATATATAACTTTTTGCAAGTGTGGTATACACAAACTACCAATATTAAGCACAAAACAAGCATGCATCATTTCATATAGGGAAACAAGCAAATAACACTTATATAAATTCAGTAATGGCCGTCGTGTTCCCAAAAGTCTATGCAGCTTGTAAAAAACTGAAGCCATAAAAGCTTGTCATTAACTGCTCTTATTTATGGCAAATTGGGTTCCAAGTTAAGACATAAAAAAATTCTATATGTAAAATGTTATCCAAAACCCATTAACAACTTATAACATTGTGTTGTTTTATTTTTGTGTCTTAATATTCACAGACTATTGGGATTTACTTATAAAAAACACGACGGCCATAAATGAATTTTATTTATAAAATATTTTATTGACAAACTGTTTTCAATAGCATTTATTCTTTCTTTTTTTTTTTTTCGTTATCCGTTTCGGAAATAAAATCTTTCCGTATTATAGAAAATCATGCGCATGTGCAATTCACACTTTTTTCAAAAACAAGTTAGCCTTTTGTTTTTGAATTACGAGAACAGGTATAGTTCATGAAGGCAGGACTTCCCACTAAACTATGAATGATGAATCGTATTCCACATAAACGAAGTTTTGTATAACGAATGTAACTTATCTTTTTAACATTGTCAATTTATAACATAAAAACTTTATACACTTTAAACCTTTTTTACTAGATGAGAAAATTTTGCTTTGTTTCCTTTGTTGTTTTTTTTTTTTTTTTTTTTTTTTTTTTTTTTTTTAATGAATTGCGCATAATTTACTTTAGTACGGAAAAGAATCATTTCCAAAATGAATTACGGAAAGAAAAGTAAGAATAAATGCTTTCGAAAACAGCTTGTCCATAAAATATTTTATAAATAAAATATATTTCCATAATAAAGTCATGCCTTATAAATTTTAAGAGGATTTTTTTTCGTTTGCGTGAAATATGGTATATATTTTCACGAAACATGATACAATGCCACATATTTTCACGAGCCGGTACGGCGAGTAAAAATATGTGGCATTTTATCATGTTGAGTGAAAATATATACCATATTTCACGAAAAACGAAAAAATAACCTTTTTATTTAATTTCATGATCAAAGAAAATGGTTACGAATCCCCTTGCTTGCTACCAACTGCAATTGTACAGCGCGCAGTAATTTATGCGTAAGCACGCGCTATTTGGCGCTACATTGTGACGTCATGTAAACAACTCTTTAAACGTCTGTACAGCGTTAATTACTGAATTAAAGATATTGGTGTTCGGATTAATTTTCTTAGTTAGACCATTTTCTATCATGCTAGATAGTTTTCAAAACAAAATTCAAGAAAACGTTGTTTTGTATTTATCAGATTTTTCAAACAAAACGGCGAAAGAAGTCCAAAAAAATAAATATGAGTTTTGACTCCGCCCACTTTCATATTCATATTTCATATTTATTTTTAAAAAACATGAAATATATTTGACTGATATAGCACCATATTTCATGGGTAAAATTAAATAACACTTTATATTATCAGTTTATGTTTTACTCAACATTCCACTTAAAGGCAATTTGAGTTGACAATAAAATTATGCAGGTACCTATAATTCATCATCTCAGATGATGAGTTATATAAGAACAAAATTCATTGGATATATGGTATAAGATGTGAATGATTTATATAGATTCTAAAATAATCCAATAGGTAATGCTGCATATCAAATACATTAGGTATACCATATCTAGATTCAGTGCAAATAAAATGACGCGAATGCATTTTCCTATACATGTCTATGTCAGCATAGATGCCTTCTGGCGCCAACAACAACCCCTCCGTCCCGACGAACAGTGCTAACTTTGATATTGTTATAACTCTGTCGTCTGTAAACAACGAACCACGTGATGGTTCGTCAAACTTTGTGGATATGTTTCTCTCATTGCATTTGACAACCATAAGTAAAACATCTGACATCCCCAAGACACATACAGCATGATGTTATGCAAATATATTTTCTTTCAACCAACTCATAGTATTATATGGTTACTAACAATGTATTTCATAAGTTTATTGTGATTGTATTGTAAAGGCTTATATCTTATTGTTAAAAATATGCACACAAACAAAGAGATTTTTCACAAACAGGAAGAGGGAAAATCTCCTATCAAAATATATGTTTAGGTTTTAAAGCAGATATGTTGCGTATTTCAATACAAATGCTTATAAACTAATTTTAATGAACTTTCGATAAACTTATTGTCTAAAACACTCAATCGGAACACCTCGACGATTATTGATACATGTAGTCATCCGAAGATGGACGGAATGAGCCGAAGAAAATGCTAAATGGGTAACGACGCTGATAATGTCCTCAGAATTTTAACCCCTTTTGATACTATATATCATTTTGAAATTTAAAAGAACTTCACAAGATTCATCTAGTAAAATCGTCATGAACTGACATGAAACCTTTAATTGTCCTCAAAATCAACCTTTTACACCAAAAGTAAAGCATTCACGCTTTTGTCTTATTCTTGCAAAGTAGTTAAAAGTGTAAGTTTAAATAATGTTGTGGCTAGCTTTTACATTGTTGACCATAAAAACGGTACTTGCTACCGAAAACCAAAAACTTGAGAATGCTTCAAAGGTCTTGGAAATGCTTGTTGACTGTGGAGAGAGTGTTGCATCTCTAAGAAACGATCATAAAAGTAAGTGTTATAGCTTATACTAGATATTTGATTAAATACATATTATTATACAATTAAGAACACATCACTTTCAACTGAGGAAATCTATACACAGATATCGATTTTCTGTATTTTACACTACCTATAACACCTCGTCTTTACGTACCGAAATTGCATCTATAAGATATTCAGCTGACTATCTTTGAGGGAAAAATATTTCGGTTCTTTTCGAAAGTTTACTCAAGTCAGTCATGTACTTTATCCAAATAGTACATTTATATTTATTAACGAAACTATGCCGTTTTACAATGAGCGCCAGTCTATGGTTTGTTGTTTGGTTATAAATATGTAACTATAATAAACATATTAATTTTTACGCATTTCAGTGGGGATGTTTTTCATTTAAACGGGACATTATGACATATTTTAAACTACCACTTTATAATGATACATATTATTATAATAACTTTTCTTTTATATTCTAGTTACGAAAGACAAACTAGAACGTCTTAGTAAAAAGCAAGCCACTGACACCTACACGAGATGGGGACGGTCTTCTTGTCCGCCTGGAGCAACGACTGTTTACGGCGGATTTACTGCCGGGTCGCATTACTGGCAAACTGGTGCAGCTGCTAATCCCATTTGCTTATCTAAAAAGCCAAAATATCACTATCTCTCAAAAAAACCGAAATTTATGGCATTGATATATGGTGCCGAATATCAAACTACAGATAGTATTTGGGACAAATTGATGAACCATGACATCCCATGTGCTGTTTGTCATGTTCCTCGTACGAGCGTCATCATGATTCCTGGACAAGATAATTGCCCAGACAACTTCAAGTTAGAATACGAGGGTTACTTGATGGCTGGTCATCATATCCACCGTACAGGATCAGAATTCATATGCTTCGACAGAAATTCAACTGCAGACGAGTATTCAAGCCCAGTGAATCACAATGGGGCTGTGTTTTACTTTGTTGAGGCGGCATGTGGTTCATTGAAGTGTCGGCCCTATGAATCAGGACAACAGATCACGTGCGCTGTGTGCTCTTATTCTACTTAGAAACACTTAAATTACCACCACTAAGCGTTTTTATTAACTGGACTGGAAATATGTTTTCGATATATATTTAACATTAGATGCAGCTGATGGCCAATAACTTTTGTGCAAAATTACAGATCATTCGCTCTGTCCGTTTTTCAAGAATAATTATTTTCAGTTGTAAAAATTGACCGAAAAAATGATAGTGTTTAAACGTTATGAACTCAAATCGGGCAGTGCTCAAATTACGATTTTTAATCTCCGAATAAATTGCTTCATCGTCTGATTCCTATATTTCCTTTTAAAGTGACCCAGTCGATCGTTGTAAGAAAATAACTTCTTAATTGTTTTGTGAGGGGGATAAACCTCAGTGGAGTCCCTTTAGCAGAATATACAAAATAAAAATGTTCTACATTTGACAACAATATATTGAACACGATATGTCGTTTCTAAAAAAATAAAATTCTGTAAGACTTAGTATATTTTCTTTTGCGTAGACTTCTAACAGTCACTAGTGTACATAATTACGTAAAAAAATCTTAACATAACGCGAGTACATGTCAAGTTATGATCCTATACTATACTATCCTATAGGAATTTGTTGGTAATAAATCTAGAACTACCACTAAATGTGAGTAATACCCCCAAAAGACTGCTTCGGAAATGAGGAAGTTACTAGTAACAGAATACCTTGTAAAAGAATTTGAATAGAGTTATGGTTCTCGGCAATTAAAGATAATTGTGGTTATTGTATGTTGCATTTCCTTTCACTGTGTTTTATTGAAATACTCTGTAATAAGTCCAGATAGAGTTATGATTCTTGAGAACTGCTCTTTCCCTCAATGTGCTTGGCCATTGTATGAAGTTTTATTGTATTCAAACTAGTGGTTTTCAAGTTATGCTCCAGACAAGGAAAATGCAACTGAAAAGTAACAAAGGGCAATAACTCTATAATTACTTTACATGGAGTTATGATTCTTGTGCACTGCACTTCCTCTCAAAGTGCCTCAATTGTGCTTAATCATTGCTTAATCATTGTATGAAGTTGTTTTGAATTCCAACCAGTAGTTTTCAAATTATCTTTCGGACAAGGAAAAAGTAACAAAGGGCAATAACTCTGTAATAAAAAATAGAGTAATGGATCTTGTGCACTGAACTTCCTCTCAAAGTGCCTGACCATTGTATGAAGTTTTACTGAATTCCAACTAGTGGTTTTAAAGTTATGCTGACCAGACATGAAAAAGCAATAGAAAAGTAACAAGGACAATAACTATGTAATTACTTTAGATAGAGTTATGCTTCTTGTGCATTGCACTTCCTCTTATTGTCTTTGACCATTGTATGAAAGTGTTTTGAATTCCAACCAGTAGTTTTCAAGTTATGCTCCGGACAAGGAAAAGGTAACAAAGGGCAATAACTCTGTAATTAGTCAAAATGGAGTTATGGTTCTTGTGCACTGCACTTCCTCTCAATGTGCCTGACCATTGTATGAAGTTTTACCGAATTCCAACTAGTGGTTTTAAAGTTATGCTGACCGGACAAGCAAAACAAATACCGTTATAGAGAAAATGCAGTTTCCTGCAATGTAAGGGCTATTTTCCGTGATGCTGCTCAGTTTGTGGATTTTGTCTAACCTTATTCAGTATTTAGTATTATGGGTGCAAGTTAAAAATTCAGAAAACCCTTAATTTAGTATTATTCAATTGTTTTATATAGAAAAAGAGAGCTTTCAAGAGTAAAAAAAATACCTTAACTTCAGGCAAATGCCTGCAAACTTGTACCCAAGATTTTTTTAATCTTCCAGACTTATTTTCCAACCTTAAGATAATATCGATATATACTTTATGTCAAGTAAATGCATTCAACACTTAAACACGTAAGATGCAGAAGGACGGACAATGTCAATTAATAACATTTTAACCCTTTTCGACTTTACCTACGTAATTTAAAACTTTTAGCCAACATAAAAACCAGAGGGGGTCATTGGCTCCAAAGCGCTCCTCGGGTAAGCCTGTTATTTGTGTAAAAGCAGTGATATTTGTGTTTATAACAGAAATTTGTTCGATGTTCGTCACTTCAGGCAAAATGCATTATTTAATTATACTATATACATGGACCTAATTTCCTAGATATACATCTAAAAACAAGAGTATTCCTGCCAAGTTTCATTAATATTAGCCATGTGGTATTATAGCAGATGTCGTTTGAATAAAATGTGGATGGACGCCAGACGCCGGACGCAAATGATTGGTCATCCTAAAAGCTCACCTGCACTATGTGCAAGGTGAGCTAAAATTTTAACCTAAGTATACTGAATGGGATGAGTACAATAGCTCTCCCCTAGTTTTCAAACAGTTGAGTTTAACAAGAGGGCCATGATTGCCCTGAAAACGCTCAACGTATATAGGCCCCTGGGCCAAGGCCAATTTTAAACCAGGGGCTTTTATTAGAACAAACTTGGTAGACACCCATTATAAAATGTTTCATGATAAATATCTAAGCTCTAGCTCTTTAGGGTTTAAATAAGAAGATTGTTTAAGTTTTTTCTATATACATATAGGGAAAAACAATGACCCCGGGAGGGGCCAATTTTGACGCCAGGGCTTTTATTTGAACAAACTTAGTAGACACCCACTAGAAGAAGTTTCATGCTTTATACATGTTATATCTAAGCTCTAGCTATTTGGTTTTTAAAAAAAGATTTTTTTTAAGGTTTTGCTAATAAACAAATAAGGAAAATCAATGACACCCTGGGGCAGGGCCAATTTTTACCCCAGGGCTTTTATTTGAAGAAACTTGATATACACTCACTAGAAGATGTTTCATTCTTAGTATCTTAACTCTAGCTCTTTCGGTTTTTACTATAAGAAGATTTTTAAGTTTTTACTATACACTACAAGGAAAATCAATGACCCCTTGGGGCGGGGCCAATTTTAACCCAAGGGCCCTTATTTGAACAAACTTGGTAGAGACACATTAGAAGATGTTAAATGCTAAATATCTTAGCTCTAGCTCTTTGGGTTTTTAAAAGAAGATTTTTTTAAGTTTTACTATATACATAAAGGGAAAAACAATGACCACCCCTGGGGCGGGGCCAACTTTTACCCCAGGGATTTTATTTGAACAAACTTGGTAGATACCCACTAGAAGATGTTTCATGCTTTATATCTAAGCTTTAGCTATTTTGGTTTTGTAAAAGAAGATTTTTTAAGTTTTTACTATATACAAATAAGGAAAATCAATGACCCGCTTGGGCGTGGCCAATTTTTATCACAGAGCTTTTATTTGAAAAACTTTGTAGACACCCACTAGAAGATGTTCCGTGTTTTATATCTAAGCTCTAGCTATTTGGTTTTTTTAAAAGAAGATTTTATAATTTTCACTATATACAAATAAAGAAAATCAATGACACCCCCAACCCCCGGGCGGGGCCAATTTTGACCCCAGGGCATTTATTTGAACAAACTTGGTACTGACTAGATGATGTTTCATGCCAAATATTTAAGCGGTAGCTTTTTATAAAAGAAGATATTTTAAGTTTTTTCTTTCGGTTGCCATGGCAACCAGAGTTCTGCTTGGAATTAAATTCTTTGAAAAAATTTTAAAGTAGACTACCAAAGGAACATTCCTGTGAAGTTTGAATGAAATTAGCTAAGGGGTTTATGAGGAGATTTAAAGTAAAAGGTTACGGACGATGGATGGACGGATGCCGGACAAAAAGCGATCACAAATGCACACCATGTCACTTTGTGACAGTTGAGCTAAAAAAACAACATTTATTAATATAGAAAGCTAAATTCAGAGATAAAATATATCTAAAGTATAAAAATAATAAAACAAATATCCTTTATAACTTCACATTGATATCCTTCACCAACATGTTTTATTACCATTTAGAAAATAAATATGACTGAAATTTAACATAGTACACAATATTTCTTTAATTAATTTCAGATCAACTTTATTCAGCGAATAGTTTGAGTGTAACATGTAATTTTAAATGTTATATGTTAGACTTATTATATACGAATATATATATAATGTATCACACTCATGAATACCTGCACTGTAAAGCTCATAGTAAAGACAAATGTCAAGCTTTATTTGTGGAGTGAAAAACCCACACAAAATTTCAGTCCATGAACTTTTTCAGATAGTGCATGAAAAACCTTGACAAAAATGATCATTAAAGGAGCTTCACTGACATGACTGCGGTCCTAACCCTAAATCAAATTAAAATACATGAAACTAGACCTATCACTGAAGGTGATCAATACCCCCACCAACAACTTTGACTTTTTGAAAAAAAAGTAGTCTGAAGAAAAATTTGAACACAAACTATCAACTGTGTACAAAGAAATATTTCAATTAATTGTAATCGCAACTGGGGTCTCGAAATAAGCTTGCTATACACCAAGTTTGATTACAATATCTCATTCCTAACTCTAGTTATTGTCAGGAAACCATTTTTTCTATTTTTAGTAACACTGTAACTGACCTTGACCCTAGGGGGTCCAAATGCAATACCAACCCAGGTCTTCATATAAGCTTCCTATACACCAAATAAGATTACAATATCTCATTCCTAACTCTAGTTATTGTCCGAAAACCATTTTTCGTAACGGTGACCTTGACTTTGACCCCAGGGGGCCCAAATGCAATACCAACCAAAGTCTTCATATAGGCTTGCTATACGCCAAGTTTGATAACAATATCTCATTCCTAACTCTTGTTATTGTCCGGAAACCATTTTTCTATTTTTAGTAACACTGTAACGGTGACCTTGACCCTAGGGGGTCCAAATGCAATACCAACCCAGGTCTTCATATAAGCTTCCCTTACACCAAATTAGATTACAATATCTCATTCCTAACTCTAGTTATTGTCCGGAAACCATTTGTCTATTTTTCCTAACAGTGACCTTGACCTTGACCCCAGGGGGTCCAAATGCAATACCAACCCAGGTCTTCATATAAGCTTGCTATACACCAAGTTTGATTACAGTATGTCATTCCTAAGTCTATTATTGTCCGGAAACCATTTTTCTATTTTTGGTAACAGTGACCTTGACCTTGACCCCAGGGGGTCCAAATGCAATACCAACCCAGATCTTCATATAAGCTTCCTTTACACCAAATTAGATTACAATATCTCATTCCTAGCTCTAGTTATTGTCAGGAAACCATTTGTCTATTTTTCCTAACGGTGACCTTGACCTTGACCCCAGGGGGTCCAAATGCAATACCAACCCAGGTCTTCATATAAGCTTGCTATACACCAAGTTTGATTACAGTATGTCATTCCTAAGTCAAGTTATTGTCCGGAAACCATTTTCTATTTTTAGTAACAGTGACCTTGACCCCAGAGGGCCCAAATGCAATACCAACCCAGGTCTTCATATAAGCTTGCTATACGCCAAGTTTGATAACAATATCTCATTCCTAACTCTAGTTATTGTCCGGAAACCATTTTTCTATTTTTAGTAACGGTGACCTTGACCTTGACCCCAGGGGGTCCAAATGCAATACCAACCCAGATCTTCATATAAGCTTCCTTTACACCAAATTAGATTACAATATCTCACTCCTAGCTCTAGTTATTGTCAGGAAACCATTTGTCTATTTTTCCTAACGGTGACCTTCACCTTGACCCCAGGGGGTCCAAATGCAATATCAAACCCAGGTCTTCATATAAGCTTGCTATACACCAAGTTTGATTACAGTATGTCATTCCTAAGTCGAGTTATTGTCCGGAAACCATTTTTTCTATTTTTAGTAACAGTGACCTTGACCTTGACCCCAGAGGGCCCAAATGCAATACCAACCCAGGTCTTCATATAAGCTTGCTATACGCCAAGTTTGATAACAATATCTCATTCCTAACTCTAGTTATTGTCCGGAAACCATTTTTCTATTTTTAGTAACGGTGACCTTGACCTTGACCCCAGGGGGTCCAAATGCAATACCAACCGGAGTTTCCATATAAGGTTGCTATATACCAAGTTTGATTACAATACCTCATTCCAAACTAAAGTTATCGTCCGGAAACCATGATGTGGACCGACCGACGGACCGACCGACGGACCGACCAACCGACCGACCGACCGACAAGCTGACTCCTATATACCCCCCCTAAACTTCGTTTGTGGGGGTATAATGATGTAATGCAAAACCTTTGCAAAAGATGATATGGAAATAAAAGATTTATACTCAAATTTGAACTGAAAATCAATTTGTTAAAATCTTAGCCCAATTACAACTAAAGGCATTGAAATGCTTTTCATATTTTGGGTCATTTTGCATCATTGAATGATTATTATGGAAAATGGGGCCAATGAGCTAAAATTTGCCCACAAGTGATATTATCATAGAATGGTACAATCTCAAACAAAAAGGTTTTGGTCCTGTCTCATGTCAAAAAAACCTCATTGGAGTCCCTTTAAAGGCAATTTGCGTATAAAAGTACCAACTGTTTTCAAAAAGCCAACCAAAAATTGAATTCATTGCTTTAAAATTGTCACAATTTTCTATGTAAATTATTACTTAAAGACATAATAATCTCTGAATATCATTTTATGTTATGCATAAGTGTATGAACTTTCATTGTCCCTGATCGTGTAAATCTTTTTCCGCATACACGACACTCGTAAGGTTTCTCTCCAGTATGTCCGCGTATATGCCGTGTTAACCAGGAATTATGCTGGAATACTCTGCCACAGAATCCACACGGATAGTAATGTTTAGATTCCGGCCCATCCATAATATTCATGTCGGCATTTGGTGCCTCTAAATATCCTGCAGTATCTGTGGTACTTTTCAAAGCTGTAAAGACAGTTAAAAATACATTGTAATTCTGCATCAATATAACTTTCACATATTGGCTTGGTTTATATAAGCAAACAACTATTTGTAATATTATTTAGCTATTAGTTATAAAGATTTTTCACAGGTTATATGCTCCAATATAAACAGTTTTTGTAAATATTGAGATTTCTTCATGAATTGACAGCAACTGTGCATACAAAACTATATAAATGGCATGATTATCCAAAGAAAAGCAACCTTACAAACATGCAATATTATAACAGGCTATATATCCAGACTGATTAAAAAATCTTTATTACAAAATGCTGAAAAGCTATACAGAGCATAGAAAACATGTGTTCTCTGGAACAATATTTCTTTTCATTTTATCAAAGTATATATTTTGTAGAACAGCATTGTTGGCATTTAGGAACATGAAAACAACAATACCAACTATCAAATACTAAAATCTTCCTAAGCAAAATTAAATGTTTTTATTGCATTTTTGTACATTGATTGAATGGACAGCTTTCCTATAAGACCTTCTATGGAAAAAATTCTTGGAGGCTGGAGCCAACTTTATTAGAAGTATTATACATTTTGTCATTATAACATCTATAAACTGTATAATTATGTAGAACACACAAGGTTTGCTACAGGCATTAACTCTCATCTTCAATCCCTACCCTTTGTGATTGGTGAAACATACATAAAACTGCGCAGTTTGACACAGGTTCAGTTTCATTACTTTTGTAGAACTTAATATTCTGTGCCCTGTTTACCAAATAGGGCATATCAATTAAGCATTTTAGCCATTTTCAAGGGTGCTAACTCCCTCCAAAAAACAGCTTATTTTGACAATTCAAAGACAATCATAAATGTACAGGTACATAAATTACACATAGAAAATAATGCTATTCTAGTATTAAATTACTATTCTAGTATTAAATTTATCAGTCATAAAGTCTGTGGGAATAAATGGTCTGAAATATGCATTATTGTAACAAAAATGATGCCTATATAAAATTGCTCCTTAGTATGCATGTGAATAAGGCCTTAGCATGCATGGTTTTCTTGGTTAGCTTTAAAGCCACAGAAACACTTAAGGTCACAAGGCAACTTTCCACCTCACTGGTGGAGGAAAACCTCAGTGCATTATTTCAGACACAAGCAGACTATTCAGTAAAACCGCTTACTTTCAGTAAGCTAGCTAGATCGTTTCCCCACATGAAAAAACTAGAAATGTGTCATCATGCCACGGATGCCCCCGCATGCAGCCAAAATTTCAGATGGTGCATTAATTATTTTTTTCATTTTAAGTTCAAAGCCCTTAAAACTTTTCAATGTAAACACAAACCATTTTCATACAATGTTCAAGGCACTGAAATTATTCAGTCTTAACCTTTTAAAAATAGCATATTGCATATTTGTAGCCAAAATAATGGCTAAAAGAATGAGTGCTGAAACTGAAAGTTCAAAATTTTTCCAACATTCAGGAAAGATAAGTTTGTCTAAAATCATTGAACCACGACCAATTTCAAACTTAAACTGCTTATTCCTAAGATGTATCTATATTATTTTCAAAGTGAAAGGGACATAACTCTGCCAAAAAATCATCAAACCATGACCAAATTCCAACTTGACCTGCCAATTCCTTTGACATAATTATCCATATGTCAAATTTAAGTTGAATATGTAACACTGTTGGGTAGATAATGAACAGAAACTGTAAATTTCATATTATATTCAAAGTGAAAGGGGCATTACTCTGCCAAAAATCATTGAACCATGACCAAATTCGAACTTGGCCTGGGCATTCCAAAAACATATCCATATGTCAAATTTAAGTTGAATGTGTTGTACCATTGGGGAGATAATAAACGGAAACTGAAAATTTCATATTACTTTCAAAGTGAAAGGGGCATAACTCTGCCAAAAATCATCGAACCATGACCAAATTTGAACTTGACCTGCGCATTCCTCTGACGCATCCATATGTCAAGTTTGAGTTGAATGTGTTGTACCTTTGGGGAGATAATGAACGGAAACTGAAAATTTCATATTGTTTTCAAAGTAAAAGGGGCATAACTCTGCCAAAAATCATCGAACCATGACCAAATTCAAACTTGACCTGTATTTTTTTCATGACATAGCCATATGTCAAGTTTGAGTTGAATGTGTTGTACCTTTGGGGAGATAATGAACGGAAACTGAAAATTTCATATTATTTTCAAAGTAAAAGGGGCATAACTCTGCCAAAAATCATCGAACCATGACCAAATTCGAACTTGACCTGTATTTTCACATGACATATCCATATGTCAAGTTTGAGTTGAATGTGTTGTACCGTTGGGGAGATAATATACGGAAACTGAAAATTTCATATTATTTTCAAAGTAAAAGGGGCATAACTCTGCCAAAAATCATCGAACCATGACCAAATTCGAACTTAACCTTATTTTCTCATGACATATCCATATGTCAAGTTTGAGTTGAATGTGTTGTACCGTTGGGGAGATAATGAACAGAAACTGAAATTTCATATTATTTTCAAAGTAAAAGGGGCATAATTCTGCCAAAAATCATCGAACCATGACCAAATTCAAACTTGACCTGTATTTTTTTCATGACATAGTCATATGTCAAGTTTGAGTTGAATGTGTTGTACCTTTGGGGAGATAGTGAACGGAAACTGAAAATTTCATATTATTTTCAAAGTAAAAGGGGCATAACTCTGCCAAAATCATCGAACCATGACCAAATTCGAACTTGACCTGTATTTTCTCATGACATGTCCATATGTCAAGTTTGAGTTGAATGTGTGCAACCGTTCTTAAGATAATGAACGGAAACTGATGATGACGGAATGACAGAATGACGGAAGGACGGAACAGGGTAACACTATATGCCCCGGCCAATACATGGCGGGGGTAAAAGGGGCATAACTCTGCCAAAAATCATCGAACCATGACCAAATTCAAACTTGACCTGTATTTTCTCATGACATATGTCAAATTTGAGTTGAATGTGTGCAACTGTTCTTAAGATAATGAACGGAAACTGATGATGACAGAATGACGGAAGGACTGAAGGATGGAAGGACGGAATGACGGAACAGGGTAACACTATATGCCCCGGCCATTACATGGCGGGGGCATAAAAATCCAAAGTCTCTGGCCAGTTTTGAACACACAGCAATAACACCTTGCATATCCAGTAACGCAGGAATGTGCAATTAATGTTTTGTTTGTTTGTTTCATTTTACGCCTTTTTCCAACAGTATTTCAGTTATATAGGCGGGTAGTTTCCTAACAATCGTTTCTGGAGAGTTACACCAGTACTAGACTACCTTCCTCCGTGCTAAACTACCAAAGCATCTCCCAGGGATCGAACCCACGCCATTAACGTAAAAGTAACGCAGAATCTATGCAATGCTATAGCCAAAAAGAATAACATAGTAAGTAAACAAACCAAAATATTTTATTCTAAATCAAATTTAAAGAAATTAATTAGAGCATACGGCTGCTACAACATAATACTTTAACCAGCATTACAATTTCTTTCAGGAATATGTTTAATTCTTTAGATCATTTGTGAGAAAGACAACATATTACCGTTTTGAAGGTGACTTTTGTGTTTCCTAAAATAAATATGTGCATCTAACATACTTAAAACATTATTTTTTCCTATTCTGTATACCTAAAACATTTGTCAAACTAACAGTGTCGTAAAACAATAGATGGAAGCTGGTAAAATAGGATTTAGCTACTTTTAGTGAGATAACCCACGTTGCTTCAGTGATGCATTCACGAATTTGGCGTTACTTCGTAAAAATGGTCTTAATTTTGTTTAACCTGCAAAATTAAGTGAAATATGATACGAGTAGATTGGAAAATGTCTCAGATACACCGCATATGTAATGCGTATGTTATTATATTTAAAGATATCGACGAAACTAAATACAGCCATCAATACACTAGTTGGGTTGTCATTTTCACGAATGATCTTGAAAAATAAACATTTTCATAGAAATATTTTTGATGAGGTTTAAAGTATTATGTCTCAGCAACCGTATGTGCTAACACATTTCCTCTAATTTGATGTTCAATAAAAAATATTGGTCCATTTACTTATCGCGGTGCTTGTTTTAGCCTCTAAATTGCACAATTCTGCATTACTTTTGCACAATTCTTGCGTTATTTGTACATTCCTGCGTTACTGTATATACACAGTGAATAAGGGGCAAGTTGTCACAAGGTCAAATTTTTCTAGACTTGATTAATCTTGACCTTTCGAGATGACCTTACAAGATGACCTTACGAGATGACCTTTCGAGATGACCTTTCGAGATGACCTTACGAGATGACCTTACGAGATGACCTTACGAGATGACCTTACGAGATGACCTTACAAGATGACCTTACGAGATGACCTTTCGAGATGACCTTTCGAGATGACCTTACGAGATGACCTTACGAGATGACCTTACGAGATGACCTTTCGAGATGACCTTGACATACCTGTATCATCATGACTAGTAGCTGTCTGATTACTGTCAGAACTAAACTGTCCTCCAAACTGTTCATCTCCATACTGTTGTGTAGCTAACTCAACTCCAAGCACTTCTACATCATCTAAATCTTGTTCTGTTTTAACTATTACACAATCATTCCTGTGATCAAGATTACGATCTGTGTCATCAGGAGCTTGAGAATTATCTGAATATAAATTATCTGAGAAATTGTTGTCAAAGTTCATACCAGAATATTGAAAACTGGTAATATTATGGGGGAATTTTAGACTTTTTCTTTGGTGTCTTTCTTGTACAGAAGAAATTTCTGTTTCCGAAACATTTGCTTGATAATTTATTCCTGAGCTGTTATCTGTTGCACTAGAATTGGTCATTTGTATTGTTTCAGCATTTGCTACTTGCTCTCCAGTACAAAAGTCCCTTCTTTTTTCATAGGCAAAAGAATTGTGCCTTGACGGAGATTTCTTTCTTGTATATGGATGAGTTCTAACTTTAGAGCGTGAAAACTCGTGCTGTGAGAAGTTCTCTTCTGCATTGTGAAGAGCTGCAAAGTATATAAAATCAATTACAGTCATGAAAATTCATTTAATTTATCATCAAAGTGCTGGCAAAAAGAGTGATTGTTGACTTTAAAAGGTGAATCTACCTATGCAAGCAGTGAAGACAAAGATCTGACTGTATGGTTTGTTGGCTTTTTTGTTTGGTTTTATGGTGCACCATCACAGTTTAGGTGGTATAGTGCTGAAACAGGATAGGTGATTTTGGCTAACCTCGGGTGATACAAACTTTAACCAGGGTTCAAAACCACCTCATCTGTTGGAGCTAAGAGATGCATTAAACTCCAATAATTCTGACCCATTTAGTCGCCTCTTACAATCAAGCAGGGATAAATGATGGTTGCTATTCTGATGCCTCAACCCATAAAGGCAAACCCTCACCACCAAGGGAAATATGTTTGTTTGTTTGTTTCATTTTACACCTTTTCCCAACAGTATTTCAGTCATATAGGCGGGTAGTTTCCTAACCATCGTTCCTGGAGAGTTACACCAGTACTAGACTACCTTCCTCCATGTTAAACTACCAAAGCATCTCCGGGGGATCGAACCCACACCAGAGAGGTAACAGGATTAGAAGTCATCGACTCTAACCCCACGACCACAAAGGCGGTTACATAATACAAGGGAAATATGACCTGATAGAAGAGCAAACTGTGCAGACCAAGATAGGATGGCACATCCATACGGACAATTTTTTGAAATTTTCCCCTAAAATGTTGAATGGTTAAGTCAAGATTGATGGATGAGATATTTAGCATTGTAAGGATTAAAATTAATGATTAGTCTTTGTTTAACTTACTGAGCTCTCTAAATATGTAAAATAGAAAATATATTTTAAACTAATGACAATTACTAGAAAGTCACTGACCAACAATTTTTTACTAAAACAAATATGCATTAACTAAGTTTCAAATGAATAGTTTTAGTGGTGATGTAAATACACTTTTCATGAAATTTTAAGTTCAGAACAAGAAATGAGCCTTGTCAAGACAAAACCAACATAATTGGTTTGTGACCAGCATGGATCCAGAGCAGCCTGCACAGTCTGATCAGGATCCATGCTGTTCACTATCAGTTTCTTTACTTGTTATAGGGTCTGTAAGCGTATAGCATGGATCCTGATCAGACTGTGCGGATCATGCTGGTCGCAAACGCACTATGTTGGTTTTGTCGTGACACGGCTCAAATAGTTCACAAAAGAGTCAAAGGGTCTTAGACATGAGATGCTTCAAATGAAATCCTTAATAAGCTAAATTATACATGTATTCTGCAAACAATGTGAGTTAGATAGAGAGTATTATAGCCCCACTTTACTTCTAATTATCAAGCATTTTCAGGCCTAAACATTTACTTTTGAACTACTTGCCCTGACCTAAGACTTACTTGTCCTGACCTAAAAATGGTAAAAATGTATAAATCAAAAAGACAAACAAACATTAATACTTCTTGCATTAGGTAATGTTAACATAAGGCAATAAACTGGACATATTGTTTATGAAATTGATTGTTAGTTAGACACAAATATTTTTTTGTAATCAGTAGTTTTTCTAAAACATCAGTTCATCAATCATCATCCAGGCTAATAACGACGAATTGATGTCAACAGCTGTAAACGAGTCTTCATTGACTAAGTTCATAATGTTGTTATATCAGATATTTTAAATGCAAAAACTTTATAATGATTCATGGTGTATTTTTGTTTTAAAGATGTTTATAAATGAAAAGATGTTTTTTCTATTTATTTTGTACATGCATTTTTTTATTTTCACTTGCCCTGTCGGACAAGTGCTTTTCAAAATAACTTGCCCGGACCAAATTTTTAGTTGTCCTGGGCAGTCGGACAACCGTTAATGTCGAGCCCTGATTTTGAGAATTTACAGACTTACATTTAAGGCAAAAGCTTAAGAATTGAGTCTTAATTTCACTACGGTTGTCCAGAAAACCTTTCCCAGTACTTGATCCTAAAAGTGATTGAGCACCGTCGCTGGCATTTGCTGTCAGAATAAATGATTCTTCACCTGTATACTTGCATAATTGATCTATCTGAAAATATACCAAAATCAGCATGTCTCCTGGATGAGCCAAAATATTTCAAAAAAATATCTTAAGATTTAAAAAAAAGTAATAATTTCATGATTAAAGTATTAATTCATGTGTCAGGTTTGATTAATGACTGATTTGGCAGACTTATACAAATGTCAATATTTCTTCGGCATGACTAATGCAGTTGAGCTCAGGCTTATTTTAATTATTCTTACCTCTTTTTGGTAATTTAAGTAGATTATAAGAGCGATTTGCAATGTGAAAATTATTTTGTTAAAAGTAGGAAAATGTAAAAAAATTGTATTTCGACTTTCATACAAAATACTAAATCACTTTAATTGAAATAATTGCTATAGTAAGGAGTAAAAAGCATATATTTAACAGAAACAAAAGATATTTCATGTAATTGTCCAATAAGTTACTTTTTGAAAACTATCACAGGATTCCAAAAATAGCTTTTAAGAAATAAAAATAAAACCATTTATTTGGCTTTATGGACCTTTAATATAAATAGTGATAGTATATACATTGATCTTTACTTACAAGCAACTGTATTTGGCTTTTCAGCACAACTTTAAGGATAGCTTTAGATCCAGGGACATCATTTAATAGCTCAAAGTCACCCATCATCTGTTGCATTCTGTATCAAAATAGAAATTGTATAATGTTATGAAAGAGGCAACATATTGGAATATAAAATTCTTTTACAAAATGATCAATTTTGATATGTTAATAAAAGTGATATACATGAAAATTGCATCTGTCAAGGAATGGTATTTTATTTTCACAACAAAGAAGATATCTTAAAATTGGCCATTTTATAGGTTTCAAGAATGATATAGAAACTGCAAAGTTGCAAGGAAGTTCAACTCTGTCGTGGTCCTATTGCCAACTATTTGGGTCATCTTTATCCTTAAATGTGCACCTAGGCTAGCACCACCTTATTACAACACCATTATCCTACATATAACTCTCAATACCTAGAGACTAATATTAGCTGTCGCTACTTTTGTTCTTTAGCACTTTGGGAACAACAAAACAGTAACAATAATTATAAAATGAACAGCAACAAAGCTGTTGCTGCCAGACTTTTCCAAAATTCCAAAACACATTGTAAATTAGTTAATTAGTCAATTGTTAATAATATAACCTGGAAAATTATACTAAATCATACAGCTTTTATTGAAAAAAAAATATGAAAACAAACATATTAGTTACATATTTTATTACCAAAATTACATAACATAATTATTTTAAATTAGTTAACATTTGTCAATAATAAAACAAAAACAAAAAATATACTAAATACAGATTTAATTGAATAAAAAAACATGAAAACAAACATATTTTATTACCAAAATTACAAAACATTTTGTAAATTGGTTGAAATTTGCAAATAATATAACTGGGAAAGTTATACTAAATACGGCTTTTATTGAATAAAAACACATTGTCAGAGAATAAAAGGAATATTTTGGCGTCAATTAAAAATTTGTACAACAATCCTAAGATGATTGGCTTGTTTGAATTAAATGTGTGACAAATGTTTTAGATATGCGTTCTTTAATCACTTTTGGTAATGAATACATTTATTTTTGCAATACCCATTTTTTAATATTTGACATGTATTTGTATTGATAAAAATATCAGTTGACATCATATTATATGTATATGTTTAATTCAATATTTATCTCAACATATAATTACTTTCTCGTCGATGTACTCCAGTAATTATGTTACTTAGATAAATTGAAAATTGGCGCAACTGAACTTAATTCACATAACTAATATTAAGAAACCTTATTATTGTCATTGTCAATTATTTATAAAAAAAATGTTGATTTAACTAAACTAGGACCAGTCAAACAGAGAATATTATTGTTATCGTACTGCAGCAAATCCTAATTTAACTGTGGCGAATCGTCATGTGGCAAATTGTTATTGTTGTGAATCGTTTCTAATTCTTAGATATAATACAAAACCCTCATAATCATTTAATGTCCCATACTGCCATACATGTAGGCTATGTGTTGATTTCTTTCCAGTGATTGTCTGACCTGGTTTAGAAAGTATCAGCGATTTTTTCCACTGAATTGTGAATGGGTCCGGTACCATAAAAATTGTGAAAAAAAGCGTTGTTTCTTAACAAATTGTGAATTTTTTACTTAAGATTGTAAAAATCTTATTAAGCAGTAAGAACATATAATTTGTGACTGACTTAAACGTACTTCATGTCTAAAGCTTTACTGTTACGAGCCATTTTAAATGATGTTTACAGAAATTGCCAGACGCTTGTTTCGGTATTGATACGTCCCTAGAAGTTTCCTATTTAAACAATAGGAAAATTTTAAGGGCGAATGCAACAGAAATCATGGTCGGCTAAACACATTTTAAGATAAACAAAGCACAACAGGCAAAATTTTAGCATCATTAAATAATCAGGAAATAATACATTATTAAAGGCTTAATTTAAATCGAAATTGTGAAATTTCATCACAATTGTGAACGGGTCCATCGGACCCAGTCTGAAAATTGTGAATTGGTCCCTTATTGGGTACCACTTATATAGGGAAAAAATCGCTGAGTATCAACTGTTTGCGCTTATACCACATTTTCTAGCAAGTCATTCCATAAAATAACAAAATCAATAATTTTGATGGAGAAAAAGTTTGTTGGCAAGGAATTTTTTAACAGAGTGTGGAAACAGGGTCTTTCTATTTGAAAGACCCTGGTGGAAACAACAGGAAACAAAGAAAAGGGTAGTTTCAATGACTGGGCTGTGGTGGCCAGGCTGTGGCAAAGTTATGTACACCTGTAAATAAGACAATTTATATAAACATTCTTTTTCACATCAAATGATGTCAAATTTAATTAATTAGATTTTCAAATTGAAGTGAGACGAAAGGTCACTTTTAGTTGCGAATCGTCTACGGGACGAATTATTCCAGGTTTGTCATCCTTTTATCACATCGACTGTTTATATAAGCATATATCATGTATATACTATCCCATATAGATTTTCGAAAGGCAGCTGAAACTTGTAAATCGTCTTTAAAAAGTCCTAACAAAGTTATAAGACATGATTATTTTGGAGTTGGATACCTTGAATTGAAATGAAAGTAACTTCCAACGAACGCAACTTCTCGACTGCCGTTTCAATACTGGTCCCCTGCGCACTTCAACTATAATAGGACTCCCTGACCAGATTAATTCTCATTGGTATGACACTACTAAATTTTTGTATGTCTAAAATATGCAACGGAGATTTTTTAGGCGACAACGGGAGTGCTTAGAATTCTCTAATATTTTGTGTTTTTTTTTAGTAAGACTTAGTGTCGAATGTACACAATAATCTAACAAAAAGTAAGTATACCTATTAATGAATAATAGGAAGATTTATATCCCCGTAGTACTGCCACTTTCCGATCAGCTAACAGATTTTTCTACAATAACTGACAGTAAAATTATAAAAAAAATTCTCTAACAATTCTGCAAATATCATTATTTCTGCTAATAAATACAACTTTTTGAGATTTTACCTGAATTATTAGAATGTATCGTAGACAAACCACTACTGACCCATTTTCCTGTTCTTCAAAATTTCACTGCCACTTTACAAATAGTTAAGAAAATATGTAATGTATCACATAAAGTTTGTCATACAATGTTAAAATATAACCAGTTATGTATTTTGAAGAAATTTTGAACTACACGACTTCAGATTAATGGTAATAAACAATTTTAACCTATTCATAATGCCATTTTTCAATTTTGATATCCATTTACTGTAGTAAAGCAGTCACATTTGGGGTATGGATGTACATCTCAATTTGAATAACAGAAAAAGCATGTTCTTGTGAAACTTTTTGGATCTTAGGGTTTATATGACCCCCTTCTTGTGACAGCTTACTGAAAAGTTATCAGAGACAATGTTTTTCTTTGGTTAAGTGACTGTTACTTTACTGACGTAAATTACGTTCCAGCAGGATTTTCAATTAGAAAGACACTGGTTCCAGATAAGAATTGTATGGTAAAATATGTACATATCAAAATAATAGCCTTTGTAGTGCAGTATACATTATGACTTAATGATAGTGAAACAGAGGTCCAACTTTTGTTTTGATCGCCATAATTGACATTGTTGCTGATAAATGTAGTTAAAGTAAATACAAGATATGTGCTTACAGTTAGGTTACATGATAAATAAGGTCAAAAATAAAGAATTTCTAGGGATGATTGAAAAGTAGTTGTGATTGAAAACTGGCAGTATGTAGAATAGTTTTAAAGTTTCTTAAAATGATTGAAATTTTGATATTATAAGACAGGGTCTTTCGAATAGAACTGAAGGACCCTGTTTTGGTGAAATAGACATTTGTAATGGTCTTACAATTTAAGTTAAAATGTGAAATAATTAAGTTGTTAAACGCCTAAATAAAACACAAAGCTAAAAGAAGTGAACACATTGATAAAAAATAATTTGGAAACTTTTCGTGGCACCAAGCACTGAAATAAGACAACCGTGCTGTGCTACTGACAGCTCTGGTTTCTTATTGGAGTTAATAGTTCAATATCATCAGATTTTTTATATTTTATTTATTTTATTTATTTATTTATTTCTTTAAGCAGGATGCACTGACACAAATATCAAACTGCATGGTAGTGTAAGCATT
Organism: Ruditapes philippinarum; assembly: GCF_026571515.1. Taxonomy (NCBI): domain Eukaryota; kingdom Metazoa; phylum Mollusca; class Bivalvia; order Venerida; family Veneridae; genus Ruditapes; species Ruditapes philippinarum. The sequence goes on from NW_026865106.1 coordinate 23,556, forward strand.
GGGATATCCAGTCAGAACGTTTTGATCATCACTAATATGTTTGTTTCGTCAAGGTTTTTAAATTGATAACTGAATTGAATGAAATGGATCTGAATGGCTGAAAATGTTAAAATTGATTTTTTACCTGAAAAAGAAACTTCAATGAAAGTTTTCTTTGCCAAGTCAAATGCCCTTTTCTGTTCAAATCAAATCAAATAAAAATGTTGTCGGCATGCATATAAACGATTCACAAAAATAAGCTATGTAAAGCTTTTGACCGACATACATACATGTACATGTAAATATAAATGAAGCACATAATTCAACATGATTAAAACAATCTTTGAAAGACAAATGGTATTACAGGTTAAACTAATTGTAATACTACAATGTGGGGAAATAGACACTAATCGCTTTATAATAAATATACTTATCAACTTTTGCTAAGCACCATATGTTAATTTTTATATTATCGCAAGTATAAAATAGATTTCTTACCAATTTTTGATCAATCTGATTCAGCAATGTTTTGAGATACATGTAGTTGACATGAATCCGTGTTGACTAATCCTTTACAACTCGTCTAGGTAACATGCAAAGTATGCGCCCTAATGGAGTCGGCCTAGTGAATTTTCGTATTCTTTGTTCTATAGTAAATCAGTGACATTTGAGGCTTAATTCCCAATTCCACTGTTCCTGGTGAATTATATACTGTCTTCAACTTTAACCCATTACCAGATATATACGCCTTTCTACGCCTTTTTCACCCCCCCTTTTTGCTTTCTCAAATGGTGAAAAAATGCATTATTTAGGCCCCCAAACACTTGTTTTTGTTTGAGAAATGTTGTTAAAAAAATTGACCACTTTTCGGCGCGGCCCCCCATCCAAAAGATACATCAGGGGGTTGCCAGAAGGGTGATGTGCCCCCTTCTGTTTGGGAAGTTTGAAGGGGGGCGGATGCCCAAATTCAGATTTATCAATTTTGTAAGTTCCAAATAGCATTTTTTATTAAGATATTACCGAATTTAACGTTGCATGTAAATAAGGGGAGATAATAAAAATTATTTTCTATAAAGTCTAAGCCAATTTTTTCAATAAGAAATGAATGCATATATTTAAATGATTACATATAATATGTTCACATAATGGCAGTACATATTTTTTCATATTCTCCGATGTTTTAACCCTTTCGCTGCCAGAGGGTTATTGTTTTATTGTTCACCTATTTGCCAGAGGATTTTCTAAGAAATTACTATATTATTAATTAATATAATTATTATTATTTGTTATTAGTATTATAATAATTATATATGTTTCCAAATCTGTTAGTATAATAATAATTATTGTCAATGGTATAATTTTCTTTATATTTATTATTATCTTTATTATTATTATTATTATAAATATATTATTATTACTATTATTATAATAGAAACGGCTAAAGCCGTCCATATGGCAAATACGCCGAAAATAACAGGGACGGCTTAAGCCGTCCCTATGGCAGTGAAAGGGTTAAAATTGTTTTATAAGCATAATTTTATACATAATATCATTTCACTATAGTGTGGTATACTTATGCAACCACACTTAAGTGTGTTATACAATGAATTACGGTTATCTCAATAGGTAGAGCGTTGGACTGTGAATCGCGCTACCCGGGTTCGATTCCCGGACGGCGCAGGTCACTTTCATTACGATTGGTCGTGAAATCTTTTCTACGGTCATTCGCACTGTACCTCTGCTCTGTTATGTACAGAAGTTGCTGTTCCTTACAAAAGTGAAGGCAACTATAGCAATGGTAAATTGTTTGACAGCCTGCCCAGGAACGATGCGGTGGTGGAACTTTGCTCTGGTGAATTCAATGTGGCTTACTGTCGTGTTCCGGAGTGAAAACTACTAATACCAACACCATTGTATACAACCAGAGCTGAATCAGTACTAATTAAAGGGTCTAATACTTAATTACCAGTACTTGCCAAGTTATGCAGTACCAATACCAGTTACAGTACTAGATTTTAGCTCAGTTCTGCAGTAAAAGTACTTTATTTTAGAAAGTATTTAAGTATCAGTATCGCCAAGAAAATTTTGGACTTGTGGGAGGCTAAAAATGGCCCCAGGTCGATCATAAGGTAACGTGTAGCCAATGCTGAAAAGCCTTTGACTCTATCTCAATCCATTGAGAAGTGGCAGCACTTTGAAATCAATTTTGATGGAAAAAATCAACGCAAAATAGTGATTTTTGGCAATTTTGAGATGTCCCCTAGTTGCCATGGTAACAGGAAATTTCAGACTGAGCATGTTGTTACAAAGGCAATGGTCCAGTCATCATTTGTGCCAAGTTTGATTAGTATTGAAGCAGTTTTTATAGTTTTTTAGCAACTTGAACTTGTAACGGGAGACTTTTCAATGAAAACAGCCATTTTTCACAAAATGCTCATGGGGTAATGGGTTAAACTCAACACTATCTAAGTCAAATGAGGCCCAAAACATAACATGTTAGCCATCTACTTTTTTTCAGAAATCTTCATTATGTTGTAACACTGTTTAAATTCACCACTTTGAAAACTCTTGACTGCTGGTGGGTAATACATTTTTAATCCTTCCGCAAACAAATGAGTTCCTGGAGAATACACAAAAAACAACTTTTAAAGTCATCATATAACACACAAAAACTACACACATGCAATAAATACACTTTAATTATGACCAATCAAACTAGAGAGAACATAAACTGGGCCACTTCAAAAATTAAAAGAACTACTTTCTAGTACGGGTTGGGTCGAATTCCGTACCGGGGTGAGACCCTAATATTTTCATGTTTTTGATGGGGTGTACAATCACATGTCTTTTGTTTTACGCATACATTTCCAGTTTATTGTCATTCAGTGGCTTACATTAATTACATCTTTTACTTCAATATAGCGACTGCTAACATTAGGCGGCATTTGAGAGAAGCAGGGTTATGGAGGGGTGTAGAGATGGTGCAGCAGGGGGCCACCTTCCGCCAAGTTGATGCGGCGCTCGGTGCACACCACACCGTCATCACCAGAACCTGGGAGATATACCGCCTACATGGAACAACCGCCAGTAGGCATTCTGGAGGTCGGCAAAGGGTCACAACACCAGCTTAGGATCGATTTTTGGTCTTTCAAGGATTTCGACAGTAACTTCTCTTCGAAGTAACCTTGCTAATGCTGCAGGGATCCGTGTTTCCTCACAGACGGTACTTTTAAGGCTGCATGAAGGTAATTTGCGGTCGAGAAGACCTTGCATACGTATCCCCTTGACGCGTCGTCATCGCCAGGCCCGTTTGGAATGGACCATGGAGCATTCACGCAGGACAATTCAACAATGGAGACATGTTATGTTCACTGACGAGTCCATTTTCTGCCTAGACTTCACAGATAAGCGTGCTAGAGTCTGGAGAAGACGAGTTGAACGGTTTCAGGCTGCAAATATTGCTGAGCATGACCGCTACGGAAGTGGGTCAGTTATGGTGTCTGGAGGCACCAGCTTAGGTGGACGAACCGACCTTGTTGTGCTAAATAGAGGCGCATTGATAGGTCAGCGATACATAGACGACATCTTAGACAACCAGGTTAGGTTATCTAGACTATCTCAAAACATTGCTGAATCAGAATTTTCAAAAATTAGAAAGAAATCTGTTTCATACTTGTGATTATATAAAAATCATCTTATGGTGCTTAGCAAAAGTTGAGTAGTATATATGAAAAGGAAATAATACTGACCAACAAGGAATTTAAAGATCCTGTAATACATTTTTTATAGTTTTATATCATAAATATGATGCCCAAATTCAGATTTATCAATTTTGTAAGTTCCAAATAGCATTTTTTATTAAGATATTACCGAATTTAACGTTTCATGTAAATAAGGGGAGATAATAAAAATTATTTTCTATAAAGTCTAAGCCATTTTTTTCAATAAGAAATGAATGCATATATTTAAATGATTACATATAATATGTTCACATAATGGCAGTACATATTTTACATATTCTCCGATGTTTTAAAATTGTTTTATAAGCATAATTTTATACATAATATAATTTCACTTAAGTGTGGTATACTTATGCAACCACACTTAAGTGTGTTATACAATGAATTACGGTTATCTCAGTAGGTAGAGCGTTGGACTGTGAATCGCGCTGCCCGGGTTCGATTCCCGAACGGCGCAGGTCACTTTCGATTACGATTGATCGTGAAATCTTTTCTACGGTCATTCGCACTGTACCTCTGCTCTGTTATGTACAGAAGTTTCAGTTCCTTACAAAAGTGAAGGCAACTATAGCAATGGTAAATTGCTTGACAGCCTGCCCAGGAACGATGCGGTGGTTGAACTTTGCTCTGGTGAATTCAATGTGGCTTACTGTCGTGTTCCGAAGTGAAAACTACTAATACCAACACCATTGTATACTATGGAGGGCGTTCGTTGCCAAAATTCCAGACATGTAAAGTGTTCCTTTTTAAAATGACTTTTGAAAATGCAAACTTGTATGCCTACAATTTTTTATTGTACCCGTGCATAGCACATGATATGCCTCTTAATTCAATCTTTTAATTAAAGGTTCCCGCTTTTATATAACAAGTTTACATATAGATCGTAACAACTGACCTAACATCTAAAACGACAACAAATTTACAAGTTCGTATCTTCCATTGCATGCAATACATATGCATGTTTGCACACTTATAAATCTGAAATATACAAATGAAATGTAAATGTTAAATACAGAAAAAAAAGAGTTTAAGAAAACGTGTTACCAGTTGTGGAACTACAAGAGTACATTAACACAGTAACATGTTTAAAATGACAAAAGTAGATTCACAAAGTTAAACGATTTTAAGTCAAGCATAACGCCCCGCCCCTCACGGAGTATTTACGAACTTCTATTGCGGACAGGTATAAAACGGCGCCTCTCTTTATATTTCTAAATAAAAACGAAGGACAACATACCGCATTTTTCATAACATATATTTGTTACATTTGTTACAAAAGTTTTGTCACTAGCAAAATCACTTGAAATTGCTAATTTTAACATTTATGATTAAGATAATTTATGCATTTACTTATTATTTAACATCGTGTTTTCCTGAGAAGCATCGGCGATTTGGAAATTTTTAGGGAAAACAATGACCAACTTCAAGGGCGTTATTTTATTGATAATCTAAAGACCATCCAATTTTTTAATTGGTATCATTGAAAATGTTTTGGCACAAATTTCATTTTCAACAAAAACTATGCAAGTATTTTAAAGCGGCCACCGAGATTTCCTTTCCGAAATCAAGAAAATACTTATCCGTAGCACATATGTACAGTCTTTAATAAGGAATTTTCAGTATAAATAAACACTTTTTGCACTTGTTCAGTTCATTATCCCTCATGTACAGACTCAATCAAACCGAGTCTGCAATTCTGATGTAATTTTGTTGTGATTAATGCTTCCGAGGGATCACTTTGTTTCAAGATTTTTATACTTCACAACAGCAGGTGTCAAGTGCCGTTTGGCAGCTGTAAAAAGTTGCCCCGTACTTCACTTCAGTGTTGTTATATTTTTCTGGTCCTTCTGGATCATTGATGCCAGCGCTATTAAGTGTGGAGAATTGAGTTCCGCTTATGGCGGTGCTAGGGGGCGTGAGGGATGTTGCACTTGTTCATTCTCCCTCATGTACAGACTCAATCAAACCGAGTCTGCAATTTTTATGTAATTTTGTTGTGATTAATGCTTCCGAGGGATCACTTTGTTTCCAGATTTTTAATAAACTTGTTTAAAGCTTATGGTCTTAACTTTCATTCAATATTCATTTTCTTTTTTGAATAAAGTATCTAAAGGAAGCGACGTGATTTTCTTGGCGAATATATGAGTGTGGTTTTAAGAGAGAAAAAGTAAACAACGATAAGTTTGAAACAATTTTTTAATACTTCTACTTTTAATTAATTTTCATTTTTAAGGCATCACTAGAAAGTTCATGAAGGATTCTTTTACTTGAGTCTAAAATTATCAAAATTAACTAAGAAATAAAAAAGTAAGTAGGGGGCGCCATGTTTTTCTTACTGAATTTCAGAGTGTGTTTTGTTTTCTTACTTGGGGACCATATGCCGTTTTTAATGGAATGGCACTTACGTGTCACATTGAAGGTTCCATGAACATGGCCATATAAACACATCTGCGGATGTTTCTAATTTCAAAATTGTACCAGTTCATGTTAAATGTTGAATTTTGCTTAAGCCGGTGCTAGCGGGCGTGAGGGATGTTGCACTTGTTCATTCTCCCTCATGTACAGACTCAATCAAACCGAGTCTGCAATTTTTATGTAATAGCGTGGACGGTAACTTGTACTTTCCATTACCGTCCATGAACAGGCTTAATCAAACCGAGCCTGCAACATTCTCAATTTTGTCGTTTTGAGCGTTCTTTAGGGATTCTTATTTTCTCTATTTACAGAAAGTAACATGAAAAACTTTAAAACGAAAAATTAATTCATTTTGATTTAATTCATTTTTATTTTTAGGCATTATATAATTAATTTCCATAAATCGTATGAAGCACACTTTTATTTCAATCCAAAATTATTAAAATTGATTACGAGATAAAAAAAAGTTTGGAGGGAACGCCGTGTTTTCCTTCACATTATTGAGAAATAGGAGAGAGGCGACAGGTATTATACCTGTCCGTACATTTCCGTAATAGAAGATCGGAAGTACTGAGAGAGGGGCGGGGCGTCATGCATGACTTAAAATCGTTTAACTTTGTAAATCTACTTTTGTCATTTTAAACGTGTTACTGTGTAAACGTACTGTTGTAGTTCTACGACTGGAAACACGTTTTATTAAATTATATTTTCTGTATTCGAGTTTTACATTTCATTTGTATTTTTCAGGTACAGATAGAGATCTACAAGTGTGCAAACATGCTTATGTAATATGTATTATATGCAATGGAAGATATGAACTTGTAAATTTGTTGTCGTTTAGATGTTAGGTCAGTTGTTAATATTTACATGTAAACTTGTTATTTAAAAGCGGGTGCCTTCAATTAAAAAGATTGGATTAAGAGGCATATCATTTGCTGTGCACGAATACAATAAAAAATGCTAGACATACACGTTCGCATTTTCAAAAGTAGTTTTCAAAATGAACACATTACATGTCTGGAATTTTGGCAACGATCGCCCTCCATAGTATACAACCAGAGCTGAATCAGTACTAATTAAAGGGTCTAATACTTTATTACCAGTACTTGCCAAGTTATGCAGTACCAATTAATACCAGTTACAGTACTAGATTTTAGCTCAGTTCTGCAGTAAAGGTACTTTATTTTAGAAAGTAATTAAGTATCAGTACCAGTACTTTTATAAATTCATCATAGTTAGAATAAATACACACTGTCAATCAAAAATAACACATTACATGTATATTGACGTATGTTTATGATTTATCTACATATTTTAAAAAATGCAAACATTATCCAGCCAAACAATTAAATAATTATTTACTTTAAAGTTAACATTTCATTTTTACAACTTTTAATGATTTAACATACTTTTTACAAACAACATATACTTAATTGTAAAGTAAATAAACGAAAGCAAACGGAAAACAAAAATAGAGGTGGGTTGAACTTAATGCGTGTTTATTGGCAGAGCAACTCTCTCCATTCTGTGCAGTAATGAAGCTTTTAAACTGATCATAATTCACCTCCAGTCTGGGGTGTTGGGGAAGTGAATTCCAAAGTTTTGGTGCAAAGGAACAAAACGAGTTGATGGCTACATATATTATACGTAAAATGAAAAAATGTGTTTTTATATTAACAAGATCATGTAGATATGTTGGTCCTTGTTTATGAATGATTTTGTGAATTTCAAGTCCTTTTAGTTTTAAATTTTGTAGCTTACATTGTATTAAACGTGAAAGAATCTGGAAGTATGTTCCTTCGGAAGCATTAATCACAACAGAATTACATGAAAATTGAAAACTCATTTTGATTGAGTTAATGAAAAAGTGCATCATCCCTCACGCCCCTAGCATGCACCGGCTTGAGCGGTACTTTTAATTTTTATTACCACAAGAGCGATCAGTGATCACATGTGTCGCCCCATGATGGCCAATTTCATGTTGGGACAAGTTTTGTGACAGACGGACAGACAGACGGACAGTGCACAACTAGACTTGGTACTGATCATTCCTGTAAAGTTTGGATGAAATTGCACCAGTAGTTTATGAAGAGTAGTCCGGACAAGCTTTTGTGTAGCTGGCAACACACAGAAAAAAACACCTTTTTATCAAAGGGCCATAACTCGGCCAAAAATCATTCAACCGGAAAACCCGTGCAATATGCGCAAGGACTTGAGCTACAAAATAATCCTGTAAAGTTTCATTGAAATTGCATTAGTGGTATTAGAGAAGTAGTCCGGACAAACTTTAAAAATAAAAATTATTAAAGGGCCATAACTCTGACAAAAATCATTAAACCGAAAATTTCTGACAATATGCACAACTAGGCTTGGTACTGATCATTCCTGTAAAGTTTGGATGAAATGGCACCAGTAGTTTATGAGGAGTAGTGGGGACAAGCTTTTGTGTATCTGGCAACACAGAAAAAAAAAACACCTTTTATCAAAGGGCCATAACTCGGCCAAAAATCATTCAACCAAAAAAACCCGTGCAATATGCGCAAGGACTTGAGCTACAGATCAATTCTGTAAAGATTCATTGAAATTGCATTAGTGGTATAAGAGAAGTAGTCCGGACAAACTTTAAAAATAAAAATTATTAAAGGGCCATAACTCTGACAAAAATCATTGAACCAAAAAATACTGACAATATGCACAACTAGACTTGGTACTGATCATTCCTGTAAAGTTTGAATGAAATTGCACCAGTAGTTTATTAGGAGTAGTCCGGACAAGTTTTGTGACGGACAGACAGACAGACGATGGAGAAGTGATCCCTATATGTCGCCACTACTTCGTAGAGGCGACACAAAAATGTGTTGGCATCAATCAACGAGTAATAGTCTGATTGGTAATCTTTATTGATTTTTTTGTATACATTTGTGTGCCAGGTGAGAGGGCAGTTGTATATTAAAGTTAAATGAGTAATACATGTTTAATTTCCCTATTTTACATAAATTTGTACCTATTCTCTTTAGCACGCTGGGTTGTTTTAAGCCATTTAGGCTTTTTTAAAAATGCCAGAAATATGTTTATCAAATTTGAGTTTCATCAGATTCATCAGATGGGATAGTGCTACCATTTAAAAGGAACCTTATATTTTGATCCCTAGTTTTTTTTACTGATAGTCATGGCCTGGAATTTATCGGGATTTGCTTTCATATGATTATCAGAAAACTATTTTATCATAGTGACTGACTGCCAGACTCTTAAGGTATTACCACCCTAATGCCTTACCTCTGCTTTGAAGAGTATTCAAATAGGCTAGAAATATTGTTAACTACATTGAAACTGAGGGCCATGGGTTCAAACCTCAGATGGGTCAACTTTTTCTTCTTACTTTTTTTCTTTTAACATTATTTATGTATCTCTCCATCAATTTTGGGTAGAAAAAAGTGTTTATCTTTTATTATTTAATTTATATAGGTATTTAATTATTGGCTAAATAATGCTTAATCTAGTAATAAATATGGAGCCTGATATATTCAAAGTGTAATAAAATCAAAACTAGACGGTAAAAGTATTTAATATTTTACAAGATCAACCAATATACTTTTCTAAACATTTAGGGAAACTTTGAAAACAGGCACTCATTCGGGTAAATTTTAAGGATTTTTAAAATAAGGCTCCCTAAGTAGGAAAATGGTCAAACACGTGTTAAAAATGGGGCATTTTTATACATATTTTATAAATTTTGAGTAGAAATCAAAATTTTGTTTAAGTTGATTGTTAGCTGCTTAGTACTATTTGTTTCTCTCCAAAAATAAATGGGAAAACTTTTTTCATTATCTAGAATGTTATTGCAGATTATTTAAAGGTTCCTCATTTCTGAAAAAAGGCCCTCATACACCCTAGCTTCAGTTCATAAAGGTGGCCATAACTCGATTTCCGTACGGTAAAGTTTGTTTAAATTTTGCATACAGGTGTACTTTAGGGTATATATCTGACATATGATATATTTTTTTCAGTTCCTTATAGTGCCCGTTAGGGTGGTAATACCTTAATATTCAACACTATTGCCAATATTTGTATCACTGTGTGATATAGACATGATGCATCTGCATAATTAAGAAGATCAATTTTGTGTAAAAAAAATGTCATTGATAAATATTTTAAATAGTAGGGCCTAAGATAGAACCTTAAGGGACCCCTTTATAAATATCTTTGAAAGAACTTTTAAAAATTAGAAATTTAGTTAATAAATCTAGGGCTTGATCGGAGACCCCATAACATCTAAGTTTCATGAGAAGGAGGTCATGCGGTAGGCAGTCAAAGCCTTTGACATGTCCATTAAAATAGCTAACACATATTTTTTATTATCATTTCCAGTCTTCAGTAATTTTAAGTAGAGTGCTGAGCTGTTCATAAGACTATCGGGAAAAAACTAATGACTGGAAATTCAGATTAACCATATCTGCAATATGTTCCACGACTGAGCTAGGTTTAGAATATTTTAAAAATTTAGCAGATATTCCATCTTGATAGTTGCTTGATAGATTATCAATCTTAGTACTAATGAAGGACTTATATTTACAGGTGGAAAGTCGAGTGTTTTGTGTGTGTGTGTGTGTGTGTTTTTTTTTTTTAAAGATTCTTACTTATAGAATGTAGGCTACGGTGATATTGTCGTTAATTGGTATCGAGTCTGCACCAAAGTCATTAGCAACATGTACAAAAATCATTAAAAATATCACACACAGGTCTGTGATTGACTACTTAATTACTCACTCGGGTATCATTTTCCAATATAATTGTATGCTTTTTTTTACAACAGTACCTTTATTTGTTCAGAAAGGTTTCACAGACGGCCAAAATGATTTATTTTTACATCTCCATCACATCTTCCTAATAAATATTCATTTATGATTTTCTTCTTACAAGATTTCTTTTTCACATTATTTTTCCCCCCATTTTTAATGTGTTTCGTAACATGCGTTTCATATATGTGACTTGTTTTAACGTTTTATTCATTTATGGTAACGGGACACTTTCAAATAGAAGGTATGCCTAAAATACATAAAGTGGCGTAAAGTAGCGTAAAGAAAATGACAACTGGCGTTAAGTGGAGCGAATCAACAGAAGGGTTATATTTATTGTAAATGAGCTATATTATTATGTCCTGAGGCATTTATGGTAGAAAAAAATAATCTTAATTAACATTTTTTCTATTTATATAAAAAAAACCTAACATACCTTTGACTCCAGTTCACTTGCTCAAAAACCACCGTATACCGATAAAAGCGTCCGGAAGGTTTAACGTTTATCTAGACCACAATTATTTTGAAATACTTCGTAATTTTAGTTAATGAAATAGTTATGTAATGTCACTTACACATATCGTAAAAGAACTAAATTACGATTTATCTTTGCTTAGATAAAAATAAAAACCATGAATACGTTTCGGGACGCTATGTTTGTCAGTACGCGACTTGAACTATGCGTGGATAGACATACGATTTCGGGCGCTATAAAGATAATTTTATGTATGGAAAACATTTTTCTTATTATTTTTACTTACATAACTATTTCATTAACTAAAATTACGAAGTATTTCAAAATAATTTTGGTCTAGATAAACGTTAAACCTTCCGGACGCTTTGTCGGTATACGGTGGTTTTTGAGCAAGTGAACTGGAGTCAAAGGTATCCTGGTTGTACTATCTACCGGGAGGGTAAGCCCTATTAGGCCCACCATCATGTAATACAGAAATAATCTAGGATAAAATAGTTATTTTCTGTAGAAGGTACCATTTTTTGACAAAAATAACAATCATCCAAAAGAAATTTTAACTATACATCAAAAAGATAGTTAATAACCTCATATGAGTGGCAGCCATCTTTGTTTTTAAGTACTTAATACCAGGAATGACTTTTAAGCAATCAATAAAAAGTTAAAAACATATGTAAATGGTACATTACTGTTAATGATACTAAAGTTCTATTCAATATTTATAAATTACCACACAGTAAAAGGGTAACAATTTGATAAGCATTGCACACACATTCAAAATATCATGTTGGGTCCAAATCGTTAGCAATATTACTGGTTTTTATACTAAAAACACATTTATGTGAATAGGGTTATTAAAACTTTGAATTTTCTTCAAAAAATGCTATATTGTGTATGAAATTAATGTGAAAAACACTTGCATACAAAAGAATTTTTTTATATAAGTATGGACATTCCCGGTACAAAGTACCTCCCGGTATAAAGTACCTTGAGGATATGTTAGGTTTTTTTTATATAAATAGAAAAAAAGTTAATTAAGATTATTTTTTTCTACCATAAATACCACAGGACATAATAATATAGCTCATTTACAATAAATATAACCCTTCTGGCTGTTTAAATTAACAATAATGCTTCGGGACGCTTCAGGACGCTTCGGGACGCTAAATTTCTTCGGGACGCTTTTTAGTGAGACCGCTTATGAATAAGGATTTAGCTCAATACAGGATTGGAGCAGTACCTCTAGACGCTTGCAGAAATCATGATCCCAAAATAGACAAATATCGTTTTTTTGCCGAATTTTACATTTTTCCTTGATTATCGTACTTGATTCGGTGTGAAAAGATGAATTAGACCTGTTAAAGTTCATTCCGTTGGGTAAAAAGACAAGATTTTAGCATTTTATCATTCATGCGCCTTGTCCGGTATATACCGGAATACGGTATTTAGTGTGGTGCTCCAATCCTTTTTTTAGTCACAGCCTATGAATAATCAGTCAAATGTTCCGAATGTATCCAATCAGATTTGCATTTCCCAATAAGGCTAAGGCATGGTTCTGTTTACACTTTGATCTGTAAAATCCTAGGAAAAAAATAAAGAGATAATAATGGCAGCCGACACTGGTATTTATTTTTTTAACATTTATTCTTAATAATTGTTGAGTCTATTATATATTATTTGCTAAAAGTCGACTATAATTTTCCTAATAAATAACACAGCAACTGATCAACTCGTCCCATTGTTGGTTCGAACTTTTATATTTTTTCTGTATTAATTAGTTCTTAAAAAGCATAGCTGCGTGGTGTGTACTGTTAGTGTACATTATATGTTTATAAAAAGCCAAGAGGGGAAACATTTGATATCTCTCAGCTAAAGAGACTTTAGTCCTTCATTGAAAGACATCGCATTTTCTTTTTTTTTACATTTTGACGTTTATCGGAAAATGTGGATTTTACCCATGTAAAAAATAGCTTCAAATCCGAGGTTACGTCTAAATATTTGGACTAAGGAGACTTCAGCAAACGGGTTTTGTAGTATGCTAGACCTGTTCGCTGAAGCCAATCCCGTATCCAAAGTCAACCAGAACCGTGACATATTTATGTCATGCTGTAATTCAATAAATTTGCGTGATCTGGACAAAAGCTACTGTATTTTAATATAGGTAGTTAGATATATTTGGGACACTTCAGTCTATATTTTTGAACACAGAACGTTTAGATTGACGATGTAATGCCTCAAAGTTTATTAGTGGGTCATGTTGGGTGAGGCACAGGAACTTGAAATTTATTAAATAACCATTGATTTACATGATAATATCCAATAATACCCCCTATACTGTATACTATAGTGTTTTTTATGCCCACGTCATATAATGGCTGGGGCATATAGTGATACCCTATTCCGTCATCAGTTTTCTGTTCATTATCTTAGTAACGGTTGCACACATTCAACTCAAATTTGGCATATGGATATGTCATGAGAAAATACAGATCAAGCTCAATTTTGTCATGGTTAGATGATTTTTGGCAGATTTATGCCCCTTATACTTTGAAAGTAATATGAAATTTTTCAGTTTCCATTCATTATCTCCCCAACAGTATTACACATTCAACTCAAAATTCCGTATGGATACGTCAAAACTCAAAGGAATGAGCAGGTCAAGTTTTGAATTTGGTCATGGTTCAATGATTTTTGGCAGAGTTATGCCCCCTTTCACTTTGAAAATAATATGCATTTTCAGTTTCCGTTCATTATCTCCTCTAGGGTATTACACATTCAACTCATATTTGACATATGGATATATGTCAAAGAAATGCGCAGGTCAACTTCCAATTTTGTCATGCTTTGATGATTTTTGAGTTATGCCCCTTTAACTTTTATGCCCCTTTAACTTTGAAAAAAAAAAGGAAATTTTTCAGTTCACATTCATTATCTCCCCCAACAGTTGTACATAATTTTGGGTAATTTTGGCCGAAACGTCTTTAGGCCAAAATTAGTTGAAATCCGTGCCAACACCTGTCAGCATACATTTCATTCAGTTTTCAGTGTCAAACAATTGTCTAAATATATATTAAGACAATTCTTTGAAAAACAGAAACAGAATGTTAAATCCAAATATATAGAATGAAGGTAGTGGCACAATAATTTTGTGCAAAATGAAGTTGTTGGACATATGTCTGATAAGAATTTTACATAAGCCAGATCAGGCATTTTAATGATTTTAACCACCTGTAAGTGACAGTTGAAAAATTCTCCTCACATTTAAAACGCATATAAGGTTATCAAAATTAAGACATCATCATGAAGATTATTATATTTGAGCTGCGTCATGACAAAACCAACATAATGGGATTGCGACCAGCATGGATCCAGACCAGCCTGATCAGGATCCATGCTGTTCGCTATCAGTTTCTCTACTTGTTATAGGGTTTATAAGCGAACAGCATGGATCCTGATCAGACTGCGCGGATGCGCAGGCTGGTCTGGATCCATGCTGGTCGCAAACCCATTATGTTGGTTTTGTCATGACGCGGCTCATTTGTGTAATAAAAATTGTTCTCAGTGTATCTAACTTTAAGGACAGAAATTGATGACTATTTTGTTAGGTTATCAATATAAAAATTGATAACGATTTGCCCAGTTCAGATTCACCCCACTGAGTTCAGTAATGATTCAGTTATCATCATGTCACCATGGTCTTAATCATTTTCCTTCTAAAAAGTGCCAGTAAGATTTATAGATATTATATTAATTGCATTTACTGAAAAAAGCAAGTTCTTTCGGTCGGTATTAAGCATGATCTAACTTAAAGTATTGAATTTTTTTTAGTTTTAGGCCTTCATTTACTTTATAAGTATAAGTTTCTAGTTTTAGAAAATGACAAAATATAGCATTATGTGTTAGCTAGAAAATACAACTTGTCAACAGTGTGTAATTATATGTAACAAAAGGATAATTATGTGAAAATTATACAATTATCACCAATCTAGGCATACACACATTTACACACATTTGATTGGAATTATATTAGAAAACGGTTAAAAAAATACTGTAATAAAAAAAGGTTATCCTTATCGCGGATAAGTAATTGTAAGTTCTGTACAACTGATATATTTCTTATTCTATCTCTAAATCAAATGTTATCTATAAAAGTATATATATAAATATTATAAATGCAAAAAATATCCAAACCACAAATATTTATCAATTCAAATGAATTAAAAATGTTGATTAATGATATAAGGTGTAGTGAATCGTTACTTAAGTTGGGTGAATGGTGAGAGGGGCAAATCATTATATTACCTTAAATTTATTTCTTCATCAAATCACATGACCTTGTATTCATCTAAGACAACAGAGTTTTACTAAATCATTATCAGGTAGGTGAATAGAAATTCTCATGTTGAAAAAATGGTCAGTGCCTTGAAACTCTTTAAGTTACTTCACTGTTTTATGATTAATTGATGATTTAATCAAACTTGACCTTGACCTTAATTTGACCTTGTCACTAACAACTGTTGTTCCCATCAAGTTTATTGCATTTTCCCAAAATTTAATGAAAAAATTCCCAATTTTAAATGATCTATGAATATTGACCTGACGGTGACCTGGAGAAAGGTTTATATATATATAGATGTAATATAAGGTTTATAATTAATAAAAAATGAAAGAATGATGTTTAAATGATTATGTAATATATTTTGCAGATCTGAAGGAGAAATGTAAGGTGAGGAAGTTTGTGACTGGACCACCTCCTGTTGACCCGACAAAATGTTATGTGAACCAAGGGGAAGAAGACCAAATGGTTATCTCTTTGGAATACTTTATTTTTAACTGTCCAGTCCTTTTATAATAAATCAATGTCAAATTCAGACTCATAAGAATGTCTCACATCTGTAATGTTAAATTGTGATGTAAAAATGTTTTCCCTATTAATGATATTGATGATATTGTTGAAATGTACACTGTCATGGTTAGGTTTTAAGTACTAAGCCCAGGGCCTTTTGGGTTGGGTTGTTTTTTTTTTAGCTAGACTATTTTAAGACTTGTTTGGTTGAATAGATGGGCTAAATCCTTCTTGCACAGGTATTCGGGTATTGGCATAGCTCTTAAATCGTTTGAAGATTTTTCATAGTTCCTGCTTTAAAATCACATGTAAAGTGACTGTTTCCCCCTGACCACTGTGACTATTAATTTCCCAAACTTCCAGCTTTTAATGTATAATTGTAAATTAATAGCAACGCACTCAGTCCATTCTGATATACGTAACAAATAAACAATGTTATGTTTTTGTTGTCAATGATTTTATTCTATTCGTTCTGTATTATTCCATCTGTTACTGCAGTGTTTAGTTGTTTACATCAATGGTCAATTTGAATCATTTCATGTGTTGCAATATACAGGCCATGTCTTAAAGGAAAACTTTTGAATATCTGGCAACAGTTGTTCTTCTGTTCTACATGTGTTTACTATGAGTATCAGTGTTGTAAGTTGTTTAATAAATGCTTAACCTGTTGGGAACAAAAATGACTATAAGCCTTTGCCACCAGTATAGTATCTTACAGCCAGGTGAACCCGCAATTTCATGCAATTTGATCTAAAGCTCTTTACTGTTGACTGACAGTGATTTTTCTACTTATATAACAGACTCTGAAAAAGGCCTCTTCCCAATTGAAATTTTCTTTAAAATCATGCAGTTTTCCCAAAAATATGAACTTAAACCAGCTTTTTTACTTCCCAAATCAGCAATTTTAGAGATAATTTTTCCCAAAATCAAGAGGCTAAGGCCTCTTCCCAATTAAGTGAGAAAAATCACTGACTGATGAACTTTATTTTTTTCTATTTTTTATATATCCAAAATTGACATGGTCAGTTCCAAAATATAAGCTTAACAAGTCCATATAATAAATTCAGCAAGTTGCAAGTTAAAGAATAATTGAAGTAAAATACATCATATACATGATTTGTATATATTATGTATCACCTGCTTTTTTGCATGTATTTATATTAATATGTTTGCCAGTAATACTGTATATACATAATTATTGTAGTAGATAACAGCCTCAAATGTTCGACTTCAAATACATGTACTACATGTATTTTGAATATTACCCTACAATTGGCCCAAAAAAGCAATTTAGTCCCAAGTGAGGTTTTCATATAAGCTTGCAACACATCAACTTTCGTTGAGGTATCTCATTCATAACTCTAGCACATTTAATATAATTATTTATAGCTAAAATTGTTACATTTTAAATAAGCCTACAGTAGAATGTCCCATTTAAAGATCAATAATTCAGAAACTAGATATTTCCATTTTATGTTTGTACTTTTAATTGGTACATGTATACTTAACCTTGAAATTTTTTATAGTCATATATCTTATATTTCTATGCGCCTTATTTGAATGATTAAGTACGTCTGTAATATTTCATTGCATTTGATTAAGGAAATATTCAAACATGTTGACAACTAGTTAACTGGCCTTGAATGCCAAAAAAATCAAAATGTGATCTTGCTGTAAAAGCACCTTTGTAAAATCTATGTGCATTTATATTTAATACATTAAGATAAAGCATATATTTACATAAAAAATGCAGATGATATATTTTGTAATGGCAAACTATTAAGTTTGTAGAGCCTGGTAAAGGTTGGACATAGTCACAAATTGGCGTGATAGCAAATTGACTGATAGGCTTATATATACATGTAGATATATGTTAGTAAGTCAAGAGTAAGGTGGATAACCCTAGTGTTAGGTGGATAAGCCTGGAGTTAATGTTAGGTGGATAACCATAGTG
>NW_026865107.1:0-34742 GCF_026571515.1 Ruditapes philippinarum
TAAAATGCTACTATTTGAAAACTTTGTTCCCGCAATATCAGAGTGATGTAGTAAGTGAGCACTTGTTCGCAATACAGAGTGTGATGTAGTATTTGAAACTTGTTCCGCAATATCAGAAGTGATCGAGGTAAGTGAGCACTTGTTCGCGTCAATATCAGCAAGTGATGAAGTAAGTGAGCATTTTGTTCCGCAATATCAGAAGTGATGTAGTATTTGAAATTTGTTCCGCAATATCAGAAGTGATGTAGTATTTGACACTTGTGCCGCAATATCAGTAGTGATGTAGTATTTGAAACTTGTTCATCAGAATCCGGGAAATGATGTTGTAATGAAATACCTGTACCTTGACGTTTGAATGATGATTTAGTATCTTAACTTATTTCTGAATTTATCCACTCAAGTGTCAACCGTTATATAGTCACTGTTAACACTTGTACTCTTAGAAGCTGAAATGTTGTTGTAAGCTGAACACTTGCGCATTTTAATATCTGAATGAGCGGGTACATACTGAACACTTGTGCATCAGTATCCAGAAATAATGAAAGTTATTGAACACTTGCGCATTCATCATCTGAAATTATTGTAACAATTGTCTATACGTATTATCTCTATTTTGTGGGCATGACCACTGTCCTTTATGATGTAGTTAATGATCATTTATGATGGGGTTTTAAAAGGGGAACAGTACAACATATACCTTTTATGTAAAATTCAGTATCAATTATTTATTTATTTACTTTTAAAAAGATCTTTTAATATGAATTAAAACACACACACATGCGCGCTCTCCGTTCGCACACGCACTCACACACATTAAAGAAATACATGTAGTATCCTACAAAACAAATAGAATATCTTAATTTCAAATGTTGTCTTCTGAACAGTAAAAACAACAACAACAAAAACAAATAACTATAACAAAGAGTCAATTAAGTTTTAAAAAAATGTTTAACTGATTTAACAAACATTCCTTTTAAATGAATATATATCATTGATATCTTCTTTTTAATTTCACTGCTATTTATTTTTTAAGTGAAGATTTTACTTTGTAATACTGTACAAAGTGTTTACAAAAAGTCTTAGTATACTCGTACATGTATTATGGCTGTAATGGTTAAGGCGTTTACACAAAATGATTTGTATTTGACATGTGAACTTCTAAGAAGTTATAATGTTGATTCGGGCTTCGTGTAAATAACCGGCACGTTCCTTCTTATCTATCACATACAATAGTTATCATAGTTTACTGTCTTACCACGTCAATCTTGTCTGCTATGAACTTGTGGCATCGGCAGAATCTTCAACAATTTTCTATACAAACGTGGTAAATACAGCACAAACAATAATAAACTTTATATTGTAAATATAATATTTTAAGCGGCTTGGTCTTATTTCTGGGGTGGTCTTTTAGCAGGGATATTTTTTTATTTATTAGTATAAAAAAGTTGATGATGAAGTGATAATAATTTTCTATTTCGGTATTATGCAAAATAATATCCTAGACTTTCATTATATACTTGAACAGTGTAAACACAAATTAAAAAATATATAGTGTACCACAGTTCTCCACTGTCGGTTACGCAACGTGGGAGGTGGGGGCGGGGCGTAGTATGTAAAGGCCCCTAATAAATTTTTAAATAAGAAGACAATACACCTAAAAGTGATTTTACTAATTAAAAATGTAATTGAAGGCCAAACATGTACATCATTAACTGCATGCCTTCCTAGAATAATTAATACATTTTACTAATAAGATTTTACAGAAATGTGTTGAATCTTATGAATTGTCTGATAGTAATTTACATACACGTCATGCCCATGAAAATGCTTAAACACAAAGATAAACTTTTCTTGCCTTCGTGTTTTTTATTTGTCGTTTCTTTGGTGTTTTTTTTATATATTATTTGCATTTTTTTCATGTTTTTGCTTTTTTTGATTTTCCCACTTTACTTGTTTGTATTTGTCTCGATTTTGCATTCTGCATTTCTGCGTTTTTCGCATGGTATTTCCTATACTGAAAGCAAACGAATATGACAAAAAGCTATTTTAAATGCAACAATATGCGAGGGGCAAAAACAACAACAAAGTTTGTCTATGTCTTTATTCCCTGCGGTCTGGAGACCGCAGGGTATTTGGTACGCGTTTTTAACTTTTGAGGGCATGAGGAGCACGTGACCTGTTTTTCGGTACATGGAGGAGCATGTGATCTGTAAACCGTACCATGATTGGTTAATTTTGACCTTTTTCACGGAAAAACTGGTAAATAAACGTTTTGCCGGTACGTTACGGATAATCCTTTAGGGGATTAAGTCAAAATTACACCTAAATTAAAAACAAAAAAACTATTACGTGATATTTTAATTTTCTATAATTATAATACCGTTAAGGTGGACAAAACTTGAATGATGTGTTTTGAAAATTTCAATGTTTCTTTAATATGTATCTCAAAATGTTACAAACAATAAATTGTTTATACTGAAAATCTACAAAGTTCCAGTTTCCAAAGACCTTCTTCTATATTGATCGATTATTGTCAACTATATTCCTGATACAAACGTTTATTTATCCACCCACCCAAACAATGTTGAAGATAGTTAAATGAAATATCTTTATATCATCAAAAATATTCCCCGCAGGAAACCATTTTACTTGTCTTTATTGTTTCGTATTTTTACATTTTCGCCACAAATTGCAAGGATACTACATGAGTTATAAGGAGAACTTGACACATTTTAAAAGTCGTATTGTTGTCCTTTCGCATCTTCAATGCGAAGAAGATACAATGAAGTTTGACGTTATCGTATATCTGTATTGTCGCATTTTCATTTTGTGATGCAAATCGAAATGGCGTAAAAAAACCCACCATAGATAAGTTATATCACAGGGAATTGACATTCTATAGGCAAATTATTAAAAAATAACGGCAAATATACCCCTCTATCCTATAAATAAACACAAGGAATACAACGCCTTTTGCACACTCGATACACATTTTATCTAATTACACACGTGAAATTCAATGTCAACAAACTAGTTTAGTTATTTCGATACACAATACAAAATTAGTCCTTTTACAACCGCTGATATTTTAAATCAAAGCATTGTATAATAATAAATTGGCAATAAATTCCTTGTGTTTATTTATAGTATAGAGGGGTATATTTGCCGTTATTATTTGTTTGGGGCGTCAGACCAAACAAATAATGGTAGCGAAATTTCAGACTCTAATGCTGTTAATTGCAAGTGCCGAAAGTAGTCCACTTTTTGAAGCGGTTACTTCCTTTAATGTAACACTTAGGCCGAACAATTTTAGGGAGAATCACTGCGTAAATATGGTCACATGACAGGCGGATTAATTTCAAGCAAAAATAATTCGCCGAATGGTCGATGATTCTAATATTCTTTGATTATTTATAGATATACATGCTCTATAGTAGCGCCATGGTTATTTACACAAGTGTTAAACAACAGTTAGCGTCGTTACAAACCCTAACTAGAATAATATGGTTATCTTCAGACCATTAACATGTAAATTCAACGCGGCCGGAGGGGTTTGCACGCTCGCTTAGGAAGTGAGAGGTCTGGAGTTCAAATCCAGTTAAGGCAACTCATTTTTTTTTTCAAATTGTTTAAGTCAAAATAAACATTGGATCGATATATCAGTGTTGCAATTAGTCTTATAGCCAATCTACTAAAATTAAAACGCTGGAAAGCATTGGTGGCACTATACAAAAAACAAATTGTTTTATAATCTCACAACCTTCACCTTTCTGACATTATGAGACCCAAACAAATTCTGTGCTTTGATTTTTAATAATTTGCCTATAGAATGTCAATTTCCTGTGGTTATATTGTGATACAAATAATGTGAACAAAAACGTTCAATGATTTCCATTTCACTATAGAATCGTTCTATACGCTTACCAACTATGGAGGGCGATCGTTGCCAAAATTCCAGACATGTAATGTGTTCCTTTTGAAAACTACTTTTGAAAATGCGAACATGTATGTCTAGCACTTTTGATTGCATTCGTGCACAGCAAATGATATGCCTCTTAATCCAATCTTTTAATTGAAGGCACCCGCTTTTAAATAACAAGTTTACATGTAAATCTTAACAACTGACCTAACGCACATTTACAAGTTCGTATCTACCATTGCATATATGGTAGGGTGACAATCAAGCCATTCAGAAACTTGAACCCGGACCCATTTTTTAACAAGGGGTGTCATATACCAAAATGTTCCAATATATTCGTAGTTTACAAAACTGCCGGCATAAATTGGCATAAATGGTGGCAAACAGAGAAATCCAAGATGGCGTCCAAGATGGCCGCCAAAAATATGGAAATAACAACTTACTTACTTTTACTTGATTTTAATCAGTTAAAACAGATGCATTTGTTCTTTTCATGCATTTTTGTATCAAATACATATCACATATTGAAATTCAGTTTCTATTTTTAATATAACAATATCTTTTAACCAGACACACCAGGATGAAAATTGTGGCGAAAAATAATGAAAATTTGATAAAATTTTAAGATGTGTCCGAACATGTTATAATGCAATTTACAAATCAATTGATTAAACTATGGTTTATATTACAAGAAACCATCCCTTTGCATATGAAAAGTGCAATTGATTTTTTTTATATAATTGCATTTTTTTTGAGAAAATGTGTATTATTTTTTAAGTGGGTGGGGTAAAATAATAATTTAATAAAAATCACAAATTATTGTAAGTTACATTACTGTTATGTATTTAAATTGTTTTTATTTTAAATAAACTACCTGAAATACTTTAATCTATAATTAATAACAAAATTCAGTAACTTTTGGACAGAGTATGCAAGATTGTTAATAGTTTTATAAGAAATTAGCACAATAGTTAAAACAGCGTTTCAATTTAACCCTGATAAGTTTATGCTTAATAATTACTTGCTTTTTTCTTTCGTTTATCCAAGTTTAAACAATCATTTAATTTATTTCTTGTATGTTTCATATGTAAATATGAAAACTATATTCAAACATGTACGCTTTCTTTGGTGAGTTTCTACATAACATTTCCCGACCTTTCATGTACTGAGTGGGTGGGGTACAATAAACACATTTTGATATTTCAGGTAAGAGTAAATAGTCAAAAATAAATAATCACTTTTTCACAAAAAGTTTTGAATAAAGGCACATTTGATTATAGAAAATTTCTGAAATAGGTTAAAAGGAATGTATTGTGGTAAAATTCAAAGAACAAGAGGGTTATTGTAGACTTATTTTGCACACATCGATCATATTGACAACTGTATATAACTTTTGGTGATTTCATCTTAAAAAATGCAAATAAAAGAACAGGAAAAGGCACAATCAAATTTAAATTTGATAGTGATGCCAAATCGTTTAATATCTAGGGACTAAGTGACATATAGAATAGATTGCTTTATTCAAAATTGGATTTACTTAAAAAACAACAACAAAAAAACAACACAAAAACACTAATTACTGTCGTCTTTAATGCCATCAAACTGTCAGAGATCTACAATATTAATTTTGGATTGTGTGTTTATAAATAATTATTTTACTTTTTAGTTTTTAAGATGTTTTTGCGTTACGTAATTCACTTCTAATACAGAAAAAAAACCATCAAACTGGCAATTCACATCATGGATAGTGAAGTTTGACTGCAGAATATAACTTGAGCAGTTGCAGTATTGGGTTAAAATGTTAGACTTAATATGAAGGCTTTTAACCTTGATGTTTCAAAGAATGTTTTTAATCATTTTAATAAGCATATGAAATGGGAGACCCCACAATGTGAAAAACTGAGAAAAAACAATACATGTTGGTTGTGATGAACAAGGTGATGTCACTAATTAAATAAGGTACAAAGGGTTTTATGCAAAAAATAACCCGTAACATTAGCCAATTGGTTTCTAAGAAGATTCCCGTTTGAAGAAAACGTGAACACATTGAAAAATGATAAAAAAGTTTAATAACGTAAATAAAGAAATAACTGAATTATGAAGGAAAAGGGCATTACACCAAAGCGCAGTATACATATATAAGAGAGAAGAGGGATTAAAAGAGAGCCCAAATCTCCAGTTTTATGTCAACAGTCCAAAACCTGTGACCAATGTATAAGTAATAATCTGGAAATTGTTGTAATGAAAATGTACTCATCATTAAATTTGCCATCTGGTTTACTGAATTTTTTAGTTTTGACCCAACTGACATCTATGTGTCTAGAGACAGTTTTATTTATTCGTTTCATACATTCATGTATTCTGAAAAGCAGGAATGAGAAAAGAGCTCTAGAATTAGGCATTAGTAATGCCTAATATGTGCAATAAGGCCATTACAACAGCACATTAATTTAAACAGACATACATCTCAACTTTGATTAATGTTGCAAAAAAAATGGGAAACTATTGGAATAAAAATCTTTATTGAGATATTGTCCACTTTTTCATAATATTTTTAAAGCTTCTTAAACGTTTGCAACGTGCCGTGTTCTATCTTACATTAAGTTATTGAAAGTATGAGGATTAAAATTTACACTTGGTATATAGAATTCAGAATTAAATGAGCCCGTGTCACGAACAAAACCAAATAATGGGTTTCCGAAGCAGGATCCAGACCAGCGATGCGCATCCGCGCAGTCTGATAGGATATGCTGTTTGATTACAAACCCATAACAAGTAGTGAACTGATAGCGAACAGCATGGATCCTGATCTGACTGCGCAGATGCGCAGGCTGGTCTGGATCCATGCTGGTTTGCAAACTCATTATGTTGGTTTTGTCGTGACGCGGCGCAAACTGTAGTAGTCTACGTTAAAAAAAATATTTATTGATTTTATTTTAATTTTTTTTGTAAATTTCTCTTCTATAAAAACGATAATGATTCATTTATATTCTACAAGAAAGGTTCTAAAATTCATCGAAATTCGTAAATATTAAGCATATTTCAACTAACTTTTATTTGTGTTTAATTTAATTTGACCAAGTTGAAGAAAGTATTTCTACATTGAAAGTGAAATTGCATTGGATCTTGAAATGTTTAATTTAGGTACATGTCTATCATTGTACATCATCAATATGAAAAAGCAAAAATTCAAAAATTGGTTGTTATAATTAAACTGAGCAAAATCAGTTGTTTAGGCAGTATTTATAGCGTATGTTAGGATTTTTAAGTGTTAGACCCACTTATTTTAAATATTGCTGTTTTTCTATTTTGACATGAAAAACTTGTGTTACTTACAGAATACGTAAACATCTTAAATGTATTTGATGTATGACGCAAAATTAATGATATTAGCTTGTTATTTATGTCATATTTAAATCCTTTAAATTTACAACATTGTAAACAGTAATTACATTATTCCCCATCCACTTACATGCAGATGGTTAAATTGGACAATCACTGTAGGAAACATCATCAGAAATGCTTCAATCTATTTAATAAAATGTTGTTTAATGGTAGGATCAAAAAGTACATAGGTGTTTCATGTTTATGTAAAAGTCAATAAAAAGAAAGAAAATGAGAAAGTAAAATAGATTATTTAACAAGAGCTGTCGGAGGACAGCGACGACCTCCACAATCGAAAGAGTTGTCACAAGGTTGTTTCGTTGAGTATTATACTATTGCGTACCTATATGATAAAATTGTCTGAAAAAAGTACAAAAGCTTGTCATTTAGATGTTTTATCGAGTAAATTACTGCATGATTATTATGTATGCATACAATTGTCACAAAAACATGCACAAAGCCTGTCAAAAAGAATGTTTTGTTGAGGGATTATTATTTTACATAAAATTGTCAAATAAGGGCTTTTTGTAAAATACATATGCCATCCATCTCAAAAATTTATTCCAAAATTTTGTAAATCGAAAAAGAGGTATTGATATGCAGAAAGCAAATCAGAGTTATGGGACTTGTGCCAATCACGTTCAGTGAAGTAAGAAAGTCACAGAAAACATGTGCGTGAAGTTCCAATCCATTCCCTCCAGTAGTTATGGAGATACCCTCCAGTAGTTATGGAGATACCAGCTTACGCGCAAAACTTAACCAAGAATTTCCGAAAAAAGGCATAAATTGCAAAAAAGCAAAAATCAGACTTATGGGACTTGTGCCAATCAGTGTAGATTATCATAGAAAAGAGAACAAGTGTATAAATTTCAATCATTCACTTCAGTAGTTATGGAGATACCAGCTTACACGTAAAAACTTAACTTATAGGGACGCCCGAAGCCAATAAATGGGTCTGCATTATCTAAAATATAGGTGTTTTCTTTAATTCAAACAATTTTCTCTTCAAAATATTTGCAATTCTATGCGTATTATATTAAGCACAATTACTTTCATTTGTTAAAAATAATAGAGCTAATAAGCTTGTTTCTATAAACTAGTTTAATATAAAAGTTATTTACAATTAATTTTGCTATAAAGACATTATTTGATATTTTTACCCACCCACTCAGAAATACACATTGTTCTCAAAATTACTACTATGTATTGAACACACTGTACGGCATTTTCCTTATATAGAAGATTGTTTCCTGTTATATAAGACATAATAAAACAATTACATTTTGTAAATATGTGAACTGCACGAAAAACATGGGAAAATGAACAGGACATCTTTAAATATTATCATTTTTTTTGTACCTTTTTTTGTCACATGTTATCTGCTTTTTACCAAAAAACACTTTTGAATTAAAAATAAGTAATACAACTTCATTCCTGACATCAATTTGATACAAGAATGCAATAAAAGAACAAAGCAATCTGTTTTTAAACTGCTTAAAATTAAGCAATAATGACTAAGTGGTACTTTTCAATATTTTGGCGGCCATCTTGGACGCCATCTTGGATTTTCTCTGTTCGCCACCATTTATGCCAATTTATGCCGGCAGATTTGGAAACTACAAACATTTAGGAACATTTTGGTATACGACATGTCTTGTTAAAAAATGGGTCCGGGTAGCCCCTAAAAATAGGCTAGTTTTTTTGTATTTGTCACCCTACCAATAATACATAAGCATGTTTACACACTTGTAGATATATAGCTGTACCTGAAAAACACAAATGAAATGTAAAACTCGAATGCAGAAAATATAATTTAATAAAACGTGTTTCCAGTCGTAGAACTACACAGTACATTACACAGTTACATGTTAAAATGACAAAAGTAGAATCACAAAGTTAAAACCGATTTTAAGTCATGCATGACGACCACCGCCCCTCTCTGAGTATTTACGATCTTCTATCACCGAAAAGTACGGACAGGTATAATACCGTCGCTCTCTCCTATTTCTCAATAAAGTGAAGGAAAACACGGCGTCCATTCGTAACTTTTTTTTTATTTCTATAAAAAGTTCCAATATTATTGGTATCAAATGAAGATTATTTCCATAAGCTTTCTATGAGTGCCTCGGAAATAAAAATGAATTTAAAGATGTATTGAAATTTTTTGGGGTTTTTTTTACTCTGAAAATAACACTCTCGAATTGGTAAGAAAAACACGGCGTTCCCCCAAACTTTTTTTTTTTATTTCGTAATATATTTTGATAATTTTGGATTGAATAAAAGTGTGCTTAATACATTTATGATATATTAATTATTTAATACCGGTTTCAAAAATAAAAATGAATTAAATCAAAATGAATTAACTTTTTCGTTAAAAGTTTATCATGTTTACTTTCTGTAAAATAGAGAAAATAAGAATCCCTAAGAACGCTCAAACGACAAAATTGAGAATGTTGCAGGCCCGGTTTGATTGAGCCTGCTCATGGATGGTAATGGAAAGAGCAAGTTATCGTCCACGCCCTTAGCACCGGCTAAGCAAAATTTAACATGAATTGGTACAATTTTGAATTTTGAAACATCCGCAGATGTGTTAAAATATGGCGATTATCTTGAGAACTTTCAATGTGACCGTAAGTGCCAATACCATGAAAAACGGCATATGAATCCCAAGTAAAAAAAAAAATCGGAAACACACTATGAAATTCAGTAAGAGAAACATGGCGCCCCTACTTACTTTTTTTATTTCTTGGTCATTTTTGATAAATTTTAGAATATGATAAACAAGATCATCAAGGAAAGGCGCGCGTTGATAATTTTTAGACTCAAAGTAAAACATTCTGGAAACAAAGTGATCCTTCGGAAGCATTAATCACAACAAAATTACATAAGAATTGCAGATTCGGTTTGATTGAGTCCTGAAACATGAGGGATAATGAACAAGTGCAACATGCCTCACGCCCTAGCACCGGCTTGAACGGTACTCAATTCTCAACACTTAATAGCGCTGGCATCAATGATCCCGAAAGACCAGAAAATATAACAACACGGGGCAACTTTTTTACAGCTGCCACACGGCACTTGACACCTGCTGTATGTGAAGTATAAAAATCTGGAAAACAAACGTGATCCTCGGAAGCATAAATCAATCACTACAAAAATTACATAGTAAGAATTGCAGACCGGTTTTGATTGAGTCTGTACATGAGGGATAATGAAACAAGTGCAAAAAGTTTTTATTCATACTGAAAATACCTTATTAAAGATTGTACATATGTGCTACGGATAAGTATTTTCTTGATTTCGGAAAGGAAAAAAATATACTTGCATAGTTTTTTGTTGAAATGAAATTTGTGCCAATACATTTTTCAATATATACCAATAAGAATATTGGATGGTTTTTTACATTATCAATAAAATTACTCCTTGAAGTTGGTCATTGTTTCCCCTAAAAATTTCCAAATCGCCGATGTTTCTCAGGAATATATGATAAACAAGATCAACAAGGAAGGCGGCGCTCAATGAACGCAACCCCACATGACCCAGCAACAAGAAACAAGTGGCAAGAAGCCCAGGGGACCCAAAACAAAACACAGGACAGGGCACTAGGCAGAGCAGCGGACAGGCTAATCACTAAAATGATAATAATTTGTAACTGATAAGAAAACGATGTTAAATAATAAGGTAATGCATAAGTTATCTTCATCATAAATGGTAAAATCAGCAATTTTCAAGTGATGTTGCTAGTGACAAAACTTTTGTAAGAAATGTTATGAAAAATGCCGTATGTTGTCCTTCAGTTTTATTAAAAATATGGAAGAGGCGCCGTTTTATACCTGTTCCGCAATAGAAGTTCGTAAATACTCCGAGAGGGGCGGGGCGTTATGCTTGACTTAAAATCGTTTAACTTTGTGAATCTACTTTTTGTCATTTTTAAACATGTTACTGTGTTAACGTACTCTTGTAGTTCTACAACTGGTAACACGTTTTCTTAAACTCTATTTTCCGTATTTGAGTTTTACGTTTCATTTGTATATTTCAGATCTATAAGTGTGCAAACATGCATATGTATTGCATGCAATGGAAGATACGAACTTGTAAATTTGTTCTCGTTTTAGATGTTAGGTCAGTTGTTACGATATATATGTAAACTTGTTATATTAAGGCGGTAACCTTCAATTAAAAGATTGAATTAAGAGGTATACAATAAAAATGGTAGGCATGCAAGTTCGCATTTTCAAAAGTCATTTTAAAAAGGAACACTTTACATGTCTGGAATTTTGGCAACGAACGCCCTCCATAACCAACATCCCAGAAAAAAGGAATAACTAGTGCGACTTTAGAAACATCATGAGTCATGAAACATAATCTGTAAAAAAAAAACTTTCTTTAGTAAACTCTATATCGTTACTAACTCGACTGAATACACCTTAATAATCGTTATCTTATTCAATATCATAATTTAATCAAACAGTTAAGTATAGCAGGTAAAAATATTAACCCTTCCAAACACAAATTATTCTACGACGACATGAATAACTTTTGTTCTCATATTTATCTTGGTATATTAGTACGGATGAGCATAGAGGGGATATTTCGGTTTTTTTTCTTTTCCTTTATCGAGACCACGAGATATAACTCAGAAAATTAACAAAAAATGCTATCTCGTGGCTACGAGATTTAACTCAGAAAAAAGAACAACAGCAAATGACAAATATTTTCACTCAGATTTTTTTCCTCCAGTTAGCCGACCAATCAGATGAACATCTTAGTCGTGGTAACCAGTTAGCCGAGCAGTAAAATCGAAGATGCGTTCGAAAGATTTTTTTCTTAGTAATATCTCGTGGCTACGAGTTAGCCGACCAGTCATATGAACACATATTAGTCGTGGTAACGAGTTAGCCGACCAGTAAAATCATCGAAGATGCGTTCGAAAGATTTTTTTTCCTGAGTCAGGATCTCTGGCTACGAGATAGGGATTTTTTTTTTTTTATTTGGGGGGGGGGGGGGGGTCGTTGTTATTTTTTCTTAGTTATATCCCGTGGGACAGAGATAGCGTTTTGTTATTCTTTTCCCGATAAGAAACAAATCGGAATGTCCCCTCTGTGATTCCATAAATAAGCTATTTGCTAGATGACCAAGATTGTAAAATGGCCATCATATATTGGACCAAGGCAAAAAAAAAAAGAATGAATGTTTTGAGATGACAAGATGACATTTTATACTTTTTCGGAAGGGAGGGTGACAGGGATACAGTGTAAGATATAGTAAAAGCAAAGCAAAAGACATCGAATGATGTACATATCTAACCGTCTTTGTTATATTGTAGTCGAGTACGATATAATATTGCCTATAAGATCAATGATTTTAAATATAAAAAACCCTTTATTTATTTTAACTAGTGATGTTCGCCAATGATCAGAGCGACAATAATAGACTAACGTGAATCCGATTCGCGACGTCGTGGAAAATTTCTTACCATAACAAAAAAACAAAGATGAAAAAAAAATAATAAAAAATTACTGAATGTTCGTGTTTGTGTGGCTTGTCTGTTTATTTTACCATAACAAAGGGAGTTAATTCTGACAATAATTTCCCTTGCGATGGACGCAAATGAGAGGAATTGTTTTCTTTCGAGGGAACAAATTCCTTAGCATTGAACTTCTTTAAATTCAGGCAAGGTATTTATATGGAAATCTTCTACTCAATACGGCTATCTGAAGCATATGCAGAAGTGGGGCCTGTTTAACATAAGGCCTCCGATGCAACCAGAGTATTTGTTAGAGTCAAAACTAAAGAATGGTGTTCATCATATGACACCATAGAAAAAGGTTAACTTGTCTTCTTTGGGTACTCAGCACTCCCTCATTGCAAATGCGTCCGAACCAGCTATATGTAGATATAATAAATGAACTGTATTGATGTGATGTTATAAATCTGTTGTTAAATCTGGACCGTAAAATTTCTTTCCTGCTTAAATGTATCTGGTCATGTATATACAATAAGTCCATGTGAAAATGCTACTTTAGTAAAGGGTACTGCATTGTAACTGAAATAATACCAACATCCACCTTTTTATTTATTTGTAGGTCATTATAATTATATATAATAACTATTTTTGATGCAGTCTATCAGGTTATTTTACTTCTCTTCTTTCTTGTTCAGGCGATTATTAATCAGAAAGTTATTCATTATATCCCATCCGATTGAACCGATAATCAATTGGGAGAAATTTCACCGATTTCCATCACTAATTTTAACCTTGGGTTAATATATACAGTAACTATACATCACGTTATACATTCCCGTATATAATTACAGAAAAAGAGTAAAGATGTTCGGCGGTCTGATAGACAAACTCGACTCCGACAAATGGCAAGAAGTAGATGTTGGATCTAAAGTGGACTGTAAGCAAATCCTCAATTGCTATTATTTTTAACTTTCATATTTTGGGTTTGCCTTGAATATTGTACAATGACCATTTAGCTCAGAAGAAGTACATGTTACTGATGGAATATGTAAGTTATGTGTGTGATATATTAGACCGAATATATAGCACGAGCATGGCGAATACTTGCCGTCAGTGAAATTCACGAGTACGGCACAAAATAGAATATGTCACATGATTAAACTGGGAACGTCGCATGAAATCATTCAACAAATACGTTTAAGCATTTATTTTATTTTTGAACAAAGTTGTTATTAATGATCTTATTTTTTCTTGCTTCTAATGCCATTGGAATCTTAAAGTCATATCATAATATATTATATGTCATTTTATTTGTTATGGCAACCGAAATAAAAATCTTTAAAAAGTTTCCCCAAAAGAAAAACAGCTTTGATATTTTGATTATAGGATCATACATCTTCAAATTAGGACATTTAGAGTTCATCATGATTCTGTCCTAGGCCAAACACTTTTAAATAGATTTTATTATCTCATTATTTTATTATTTCATATCAAAAATATAATGCCTGGAGGTGTGTTTTAAAGTGCAGCATTGTAATAACATTTGATTCTTAACCACTTTTCAAATGATGTCCCCTTTTGTAAAATTGGTATTGTCCGAGCCATTTTTTTCAATTCTTAATATAAAAACAGTAACCTAACACATTGTTGGCTGTGTCGGCGGCGGCGGCGGCGGCGGGCTCCCCTTAGACTCAGTCACTATAGGTTGGATTGCTTAACTTGGTATTCATGCTTCTTTCAAAGACCCGAAGTGCAGTGCACAAGAAACGTTTTCCTTCTTAATTTTGATTTATTGCCCTTTGTTAATTTTCATAATCTATTTTTGTCCGGGCCATTTCTCCTAACTTATAAAAGCTATGGACTTGAAACTTCATAGGATGATGTATCTCATTGAGAAGAATTGCAGTGCACAAGAACTTGTGCTCTGCAATTCATGACGTTTGAGCTATTGCCCTTTGTTAATTTCGGCGTCCCCTTCGGATTGTCTGGAGCATAACTCTGCACGTCTTATTTTTTAGTTATTGCCCTTTGTTAATAATCATACTTTATTTCTGTCCGGGCCATTTCTCCTAATCTATTAAAGCTATGCACTTGAAACTTCATAGGATGATAGATCTCATTGAGAAGAAGTGCAATTCATAAAAATCGGTACTATGTCCTACATGATTTTTGAGTTATTGCCCTTTGTTAATTTTCATACTTAATTTGTGTCCGTGCCAATTCCCCTACATTTTTTAAGCTATTGACTTGAAACTTCATAGGATAATGGATCTCATTGAGAAGAAATGCTGCGCACTCTGCACTTTATGATTTTTAGTTATTGCCCTTTGTTAATTTTTATACTTAATTTGCTTGTCCAGAGCATAACTTGATCAGTATATTTCGATAAGTTCGATTAACTACAAATTTGGTATACAATCTTTTTTTATCGACCTGAAGTGCAGTGCACAAGAATCCATCACAAAGTGCTCAATTTGATTTGTCAGTGTAAAACTTTTCCATGGGATTTTTATTTTTGATAATATAACAGTTTTATTGATCCTGACGTCACATTGTTACATGTTATTCATGTTTTTGTTTCCTTTTAGCGGAATGGACTGAGTACCGTGTTAATATTCACCATAAACCAGTAAATGACACAGAATTCGTCTATATGATTGCCGTCGATGAGGGAGAGGCTAAAACAGTTAGCATTAAAGACTGCCAGAAAAAGACAGATCCTTTGAAAGAAATCGGTACAATAGAAATAAAATTAAATGAAAAACTTGAAATTGTTGGCCTGGATTTAAATGGAGACGTTGTTGTGAGAAAGTGAGCCATACTGTTTCGTGTGTTCCTGTATTTGAGAAAATATTTCTACTTGAGTTCACATCTTGCAATTAACCTTGTTAAATATATTGCTTTACTGTTTTATTACTGGGTGACATATTCAAGGTTTTATTTGTCCCTCCTTTTGTAAGATGAACGTATATTATATAACTACAGTTTAAACGCCAGCTACACTAATATACTCGTGCGCCCGTGTCGAAAAAATATATTCCTTCTTTTTTCATATAATCATTAATTTTCATGTAATATAATGTTTTTCCTTTAGTGTTAAGTATCCCTTTAAGTAACCAAACTAAACACACCAATACATGACATTTATATTAAAATGAGTTTTTCATCCGCTTGAAGCATGATTAAATTACTTTTCATTGTGACATATTTACTTCTGATCTTCTGTTATTATGTTATTTTCAAAATGTTAAGACTGTCTCATTTTATCACAAACATCTGCACTATTGCTCAATTTAAAAGAAGTATAGTATATCAGAATAATGTATCAATCATTTATAAAACAATTCCTTATCAAAAACAAGAGACTTGTGTATTTCAGTAAACAAATGGTATTATTATGAAGACATTTTGCATGTATTTTAAAATGATTTCTTTACTGAATAACATTAGCAGAAATTATACAAATTAAAGTGAGGGTGCAATGTTTATGTCGAGAGTCACATGAATATAATTGATGTTATGCTATTGTGTACAAGTGTAATATTCTGTTGAATGCTTGCTTATTTTAATCTGCTTTATATCTATCATATATATATATAACATGTTTTCAAAATGTTTGATTTAATCACAATATAACACATTCATATTTCTTATAATGCGTTTTGTTTTCTTTTAATACATGTGTTGTTTATATAAGGAGAATATTATGCAATTATTGACTAGTGAGCCATTGAATATGATGTGATATTCACCGGCAATTGACATATTGACCGAGGCGATAGCCGAGGTCAATATGACTTTCTGCCGGTGAATATCACATCATATTCAATGGCTCACTAGTCAATAATTGTTTTATTATATGCATAGGCTATGAATTAAAAAAAAATCACAAAAAGTACAACCTTAAATACATGTACAAATTTGCCTCGTTGAAGCGCGGGAAAAAGACGCACGTGTTAGTCGTGCACGCTGCGCATACAAAAATAATTCAAGTTTATACTCGTCATTGCGGTGTTGCCTTTAAGTATAATAGTAAAGTAATATTATATTTTAATCGAGAAACATGCTTTAAAGAACAAAAAGCAACAATTATTTTTTAAATAACACACGTGATTAACAGTCTACGGTGTATGATGTCTCAATCTATTTTTAGACTGGGAAAATTCAATTCAGCCAGTGAATATGATACTACACCCATTGAATATGATTTTATAAAAAGTTCTATTGACTACTGTTTGGACCAATGAGATTGCAGCAATATTTAGATCATATAATAATAGAATTTATCATTTGAGCATTAATTTATGACGATATTAAAGATATACTATGCTCAAATTTGATGTCAGAAAATATTGATAATTGCTACAGTCTCTTTGTAAATATGAAATAAACATTTTTTGACTTCACACAAAGTTAATATGTCATGTTTAAAACTCTACACACATAGGTCGTCACAATATGAATATATAGTGTCGTTAAAAAAACTGGCAGTTTTTTAAGAAAAGACCAATTTTACTTATCGTGTATTAGAGAACGTGGCTTCCAATATACTGTAGTTTATTATTTATTTTTTAGTTAAATTATACATATTCAGTAAGAATTTCATAGGTTTTAATAAATTTCTCCGATTAAAATATTTTACTCAAAGATGAGCATAGTATATCTTTAAACCTACCACTGTCCGGTTATATATATGTAAAAAAACATATATCTGCAAAATATGTTTTATATTGATTTTTAAAAGATGTCAGAGAATTAGAAGAACGGATACTATATAGTATTCTGTTAAATTTTTTTGCACCATTGCACAAAAATAAAAGTTTTTTTCCCATAGTTTGTGCGGTGTTTAGGTATTACTATGTCTTTATGTGATGCTGATCTTAAATTGTGAATTTCATTGCTGGAAAAAGTCAAAATTGCAGATATATTATTATAGATTTTTACAACAATGAAATTCACAATTTAAGATTATAAGGGGCTTGGTTATTGCAAGTTTATAAATAAGAGGAGCGGTATAAAAATCACATCGTAAGTATCAGACATAATAACAAACCAAGAAAGAATTATATGTGGAAGTTGTTATATATGATCCGATATATTTATATAGTAGATAATAAAATGTTCTAGAACATTATTTTTCATCATATACATGTTCATAACTTAATCACTTAGAACTTTATCTACATTTTTTTCAAACAATATTTTAAAAGAATATACAAATTATACATTCCCTTGTGGTTTTATCAATATTTGAAATTTGAAAAATGCGTTCATTGTAAATAAATCCTCAATTCCAGGACAAAGTATTATTCACCTTATTAAACTTGAAGATAGTTCATTACAATAATTACTTTTTGTTTGTACATAAAACCATGCATTTTGTTGTATATGAATTGATTAGCTTATTATTTAAAATTCATCGTCTACCTGGCATCCAAATTCAGTTTGAAATTACTTTTCACTTCATTTAATTTCATGATCAGATACAGATATGGACAGAGTATAGATCTATATTGTTTGTTGTACCTAATGCAATATCATTAATATATATAGGAAACATTGTCGCAAAATACGCCCGTCACAAAAGCTTTTGACAGAGATGTTGGCATTATAAATTAAAATATACATATAAGAGATAAGCATTGGGCAATATCCGGAAAATATATGGATATTTTATCATCTCAAGTGACCTTGACCTTACACATATTAAACTAAATTACATGTGTCACACTTGTAGTCGTGATAGTTATCATTTGTGTTTCAATCCATAAAAATGATGACCAAATGGTCCCCGTATACAAACTTTAAGCTCTCTATGTGACCTTGACTTTGGTAGCAGGGACCTGGATTGTGTACATGATAAGCCTCAAAATGGCGAACATTTGTTTCAAGTTGAATGTAGAAGTAACACCTAAGTGTTACCTTAACCTTTAACCTAGAGACCTGGCTCATGCACGTGACACTGATTCTCATAGTGATGAACATTTCTATGAAGTTTCATAAGAATCCCACCATGGGTGGAGGACAAAATGCTCTGGACAAAATTTCTATATTTTATCATTTTTAGTGACCTTGACCTTGCAATTAACCTAAACCTACATGTTTCACACCAGTAGTTATGATAATGACCATTTGTGTTTCAATCCCTCAATAAATGATTACTAAATGGTCCGAATACACATTTTCATAGTTTTATTTAAACTTAACCTCTATCTGATATCTGATCTTGGCTACATGGACCTAAATATTATAAGTGACACACCGCCTTACAATGGTGAACATGTGTGCCAAATTACCGGTATATTGAAATCCCTCTATGAATGTAGAAGTTTTGCCCTGGACAAGTGTTTTTCAATGACCTCTAAGAGTGACTTTACCCTTTGACCAAGAGACCTATGTATGCGCATGACACTGCTTCTTATAATGGTGAACAATATTATGAAGTTTCATTAGAATCCCTCCATATGTGTAGAAGATATGCTCTGGACAAAATCTCAAAGTATTCATGATAATGACCATTTGTATTTCAATCCCACAATAAATGACGACTTAATGGACCGAATACACATTGTAATATTTTTATCTGAACTTCGACCCCTAATTTCAACATTGACCTTGGCCACAGGGACCTAAATTTTGCACGAGACACTCCGCCTCACAATGGTGAACATTTGTGCATAGTTATATTGAATCTATGCATGTATAAGTGAATGATAATGACCTTTGACCTTGAGACCTGGTTCATGTGCACGACACAGCCTCTCATAGTGGTCAACATTTCTATAAAGTTTCATTTAAATTCCTACATGCGTGTAGGAGATATGCTCCGGACAAAAATTGGACGCCGCCCGCCCGTAAGTGGGGGACTATAATAAAATGGGCATATTAAAATAAACAGCGCCAAGAATAGAACCTTCAAGAATTCCTTAAAAATATACTCGCCAGAGGTTGCCACCGTGGCATAATATAATTATACTCAATTTGTTCTGAAACCTAGATTCATTCAATATTACATCTACGTTTCATTTAATATGGACTTTTTAGCTGGTGAAAATGATGTGATGTACTGAAATAAAAACGAGATGATAGCATATCAAATTATTCACAAACTGAAAAACCAATATCTGTTTAATTATATAATTTGTAAATAATATTTGACGAATTAAGTAAGATGCAAACCCACCTTTCATCATCTTCAATAAAGCGATGGATAATGGTTTTGCTGGTTATAATTGGCAGATCAGGGTCGGACTTAAAAGATATGCTTGTCTTCTCGATATTACAAGCCATTTTATCAATTGTCAAAATGCGCTTGACGTGAAAGTAAAAAATTTTCTCTTCATTCTTTTGGGTTTTGTTTTAGGACAATGTTCTTAAATTTAGCTGAGCTTTTAAACCTTTCATTTTTTATTATTTGGTACATATCTCTTTCAGGGCATTATCAGTCTATCAAGCATCTGTTGCGTGTAAACTTCCAGCGGATTCATTCGCTCAGCTTCACGAATAGACACTTCAACCCTTTTTGAATTTTCTGATCGCAGATCAGGAAATACAAAGCTGACATTCAATCTCTGACACAGCTGTTCGCGACAAACCTAACAACAAGTAGTTAGTACTAAAATTTTAAGAAAGGTAAAATCACGCAAGATCCAAGTTATATTTTACATGTTATGTGCGGTTTATACGGTGGCACAAAGTGGCACAAAATGTGTGTGTTTTTACTTATCTCGTGGCCACGAGATACTATGTCGTGGCCACAAGTTACTAAGTCGTGGCCACGAGTTACTGTGTTAGTAATGCAGTAAAAATATAATGATAAAATACTGCAAAATAGGTTGTAAACCTACGGTGGCACAAAGGTGACATGTGTGTGTTTTTATTTATCTCGTGGCCACGAGATACTATGTCGTGGCCACGAGATAGCTAAGTCGTGGCCACGAGATAGCTAAGTCGTGGCCACGGGATAATAAACCAATCAGAATACTATAATATATTATGATTTTTTTAAAACTTAATAACTTACTTTTACATGCAACATTAATCTTTGAAAATACTGAAGATATTCACTTTGAACACGTCTTTAGGATCATATTAGAAAGACACCTTCCAAGGCCCATCAGACATTAATTTTGACTATAGCCTTTTGTTGTGACAATTTTGTGATCGAATTGGTCAGTTTGTACGTACTACGGCCTGTTAACATTGTTTATACGATAACATGAGAAGGAATAAGTCCTGGTTTATTTTACGGAATGAGAATGGGCGACAGCAACTTCTCGAGCCTTTTAGTCGGTCATAATAAAAGCCGATCATTCCGATCGGTATGAGGGTGCTTGATTAAAAAAATGTCTCGATATGTACAATGAATAGCGAACTGGAGAATTTCGCAATGCATGAAATAACCTTTTCCGTCTCTTCGGTTTTTTTATCATTTTGTAGTACACAGTGGGTTATTATGTTATGTTAAAATAGAATGATGAGTTGATGACCTAAACATTCCGAAAATCTATTTATAGAGGGATGCACTGCTATCGGTAATTCCTCTATTTGACCGGGATTTACTAGTGACCGGCGAATAGTATCACACGTTTATTGGCCGGTCTCTCCCGGTTTTGGAGTAGATGTTTGATATCGTTACAGAACAGAACAAATATTTTACAGATAAATAAGCTTTTTTTCCAAAATGAATGTTTGTCACTTACTTTGGTTACAATAATTAATAAACACAGATCAACTCTCAAATGTATTGATTATTATTATTCATAAACATACAATACGAAAAAAAACCAACAACAACAACAATAGCATGTTTCATTTTATCTATATGAGATAAAAACGATAAATATGTGCAACAATTGAGAAAAAGATACATTTTTATGGTATTAATATGACACTATCAACTTTGAAACATTTTATTTAATTTGTTATTCGTGTTTAGTAAAGATGCCGAGGAATTATTCAAAGTTACAAATTAGATTTTATGAATTAGTCATTTGATTGATAATTTAAAAAATGATAAAGAAAAATACAAATGTACATGTACATTGTTTAAAAATAAACAATATTATATATTGAAAGATTAAGCATAATTTACTGACTTTTTTCCAGTTAAGTTTTGACTTATAATCGTCGGTCAATATGACAATTGAATTCTTAAAATTTATTTTACAATTTTGATAAAAAAAGAGTAGTACATGTAAAAACTCAGTATTGAAATAGCACATAAAACACAAAAAAAGAGAGGAAAACAATATTCATAAAATCTGTATTTCTTATATTACAATTTTTGTATAATAAACAATTATGCTCAACATGATCAACATGATAATATAACCAGTGTCATATTTTACTATGTATGAACAGATACCTTAATTATGAAGGGGTCTTCGCGATAACATAATACGAGACAATTCCACAAGTGTGGTGTTGATCATGCGTTACACATATGGATTATAAATGATGGTATACATGTATATCCGTTGCTATTAATAATCACGATCATAAAGAAATAACAAGTAATATTCTAATCTCTAGCATGCCAATCATAGTTCATAATGTACAATGTCTTTCGTCCGTTCATTCTGGTAAAAACAAAGTAACCATTGAAAAGTTTATAAGAATATCTTGTCATTATATGTCTACTAGTTCATCTTCACTTTCTGCATTTCTTGCTTGGACGCCCTTTGATGCTTTGCATCAATGCTTTTCTTGTTTTATTTGGAAGGGACATTGCCCATGGACAGTAGATAGCCTATAAGGTAAAATCCTTGTCTGATGAAGAATTTAGAAGGGATAAGCCATGGTTTATATAACCCAGAAAGATCATTGCACCTGATCAGTAGATGGCATCTAATAATTTCGAGGTCATTGGGTCAAAAATCAGGGTCAAAAGTGACGCTAAATGTAAAATTATTGACCAGTCAATAAGTTGTATAAATGGCACTTTACAGGCTGCTTGTACTATAGCACATGTCTAGTTAATTAGGCAAATTCATATAAATGGTGTAATCTGATTGGTTAATTATCTCGTGGCCACGACTTAGCTATCTCGTGGCCACGAGTTAGTAACTCATGGTCACGACATAGTATCTCGTGGCCACGAGATAAATAAAAACACACACATGTCACCTTTGTGCCACCGTAGGTTTACAACCTATTTTGCAGTATTTTATCATTATATTTTTACTGCATTACTAACACAGTAAGGGCTGTTTTTGCCCTTTCTGGTAATTTTCTTGGATTGTAAGTGCCAATTGCAATATGTTAATTACTTTATTTGTTCACCTCACAATATCTTTTAAATGAATTTCCAAAATTTTCATGAACATTAACATGAATCCGGAGGCGTTCTGCTTTAAAGAGGTTTGGAAATGATTTCACACATGCCAACTCGCTTTAATTAATTATATATTTACTAATTCCTTTCATTCTATGTCATATGTAATCTTTTAAATGACAATAATTTTACAGTCCACAGACATCAAATACATGTATACATTTGTCTGCAAACAAGTTTAATGCATAGCTATTATATTTACAAGTACTAAATTTCGGTATGAATGCTGCAAAGGAGAGAGTAGGCCTACGGTCGCCAATAAATAGCAAATAAATAAATCAAAAGTTGTAAAGTGTTAATAAATTCACAGAGTATGTTTACATAAAAATACTTCTTTTTGCACCTGAACAATCTTAACACAATCATGCAAACTATAAAAACTCGCCACAATATTACTCATTTTTGCAAAATGAAATTAATACGTAAACAATATGTAAGTTGCATGTGTTACATTCCATCAGTTTATGGGTTGACTAACAAGTATACCACACCAATAAAGTAATCTGCTACCATACCTATATTGCACACCTTTTGCCAAGATTAACAAATCTGTAGTAAATTATACAGTTACATGTACAAAGAAACTCGTTTTGCGATCGAAAGGTCGCGTTATATTCGAGTTTATCTATAAAACATATGAGTTATAAAAGCAGTTTATGTCACGAATACACACACGCCTGGCTTTTGGTGGCTTTGTTACGCATAAAACACATGTTCACCGTAGGGAACGTGTTACAGTATCGCGCTTTCAGGTAACAGTCACTGTATGGGGGAAGACAGGTAGGTGATTTTTATTTCAGGCGAGGTTACTCTATCTGGATTAATAATTTAAGGTAAGAGTGATTTCCCTTTGTTTTATTCAGGGGAGATTACTCTATCTGACTTAATAATGAAAGGTTAGAGTGATTTCCCTTTGTTTTGTTCAGGGTAGGTTACTCTATCTGACTTAATAATGAAAGGTAAGAGTGATATCCCTTTGTTTTCTTCAGGAGAGATTACTCTATCTGACTTAATAATGAAAGGTTAAAGTAATTCCCCTTTGTTTTTTTCAGGGGAGGTTACTCTTTCTGACTTAATAATGAAAGGTTATAGTGATTTCCCTTTGTTTTGTTCAGGGGAGGTTACTCTATCTGACTTAATAATGAAAGGTAAGAGTGATATCCCTTTGTTTTCTTCATGGGAGGTTACTCTATCTGACATTATAATGAAAGGTTAGGGTGATTTCCCTTCGTTTTCCTCAGAGGAGGTTACTCTAGCTGGATTAAATATGAAAGGTAAGAGTGATTTTCCTTTGTTTTCTTCAGGGGAGGTTACTCTATCTGACTAAATAACGAAAGATAAGAGTGATTTCCCTTTGTTCTCTTCAGGGGAGGTTACTCTATCTGACTTAATAATGAAAGGTTAGAGTGATTTCCCTTCGTTTTCCTCAGAGGAGGTTACTCTATCTGGATTAAATATGAAAGGTAAGAGTGATTTCCCTTTGTTTTCTTCAGGGGAGGTTACTCTATCTGACTAAATAACGAAAGATAAGAGTGATTTCCCTTTGTTCTCTTCAGGGGAGATTACTCTATCTGGCTTTATAAAGAAACGTTAGAGTGATTTCCCTTCGATTTCCTCAGGGGAGATTACTCTCTATCTGGATTAAATATGAAAGGTAAGAGTGATTTCCCTTTGTTTTCTTCAGGGGAGGTAACTATGACTTAATAAAGAAAGGTTAGAGTGATTTCCCTTTGTTTTCTTCAGGGAAGGTAACTCTATCTGACTTTATAATGAAACATTAGAGTGATTTCCCTTTGTTTTCAGGAGAGGTTACTCTATATGGCATTATAAAGAAAGGTTAGAGTGATTTCCCTTTTTTTTCTTCAGGGGAGGTTACTCTATATGGCTTAATAAAGAAAGCTTAGAGTGATTTCCCTTTGTTTTCTTCAGGGAAGGTAACTCTATCTGACTTAATAATGAAACGTTAGAGTGATTTCCCTTTGTTTTCAGGAGAGGTTACTCTATCTGGATTAATAATTTAAAGTTAGAGTGATTTCCCTTTTGTTTCTTACGCCATTTGCAATTTTCAGGGAAGGTTACTATATCTGACTTTATAATGAAAGGTAACAGTTGTTTCCCTTTGGCCCCCAACGACATTTGCAATTTTCGGAGGGGGTTACTCTATCTGACTTAATTATGAATGGTTCGAGTGATATACCTTTGGTTTCCTCAGGGGAGGTTACTCTATCTGGGTTAATCATGAAAGGTAAAAGTGATTTCCCTTTGTTTTCTTCAGGGGAGGTTACACTATCTAGCTTAATAAAGAAAGGTTAGAGTGATTTCCCTTTGTTTTCTTCAGGGGAGGTAACTATATATGGCTTAATGAAGAAAGGTAAGAGTGATTTCCCTTTGTGTTCTTCAGGGGAAGTTACTCTATTTCACTTAATAATGAAAGGTTAAAGTGATTTCCCTTCGTTTTCCTCAGGAAGGGGGGTTACTCTATCTGACTTAATAACGAAAGATAAGAGTGATTTCCCTTTGTTTTCTTCAGGGGAGGTTACTTTATCTAGCTTAATAAAGAAAGGTTAGAGTGATTTCCCTTTGTTTTCTTCAGGGGAGGTTACTCTTTCTGGCTTAATAATGAAAGGTTAGAGTGATTTCCCTTTGTTTTGTTCAGGGGAGGTTACTCTATCTGACTTAATAATGTAAGGTAAGAGTGACTTCCCTTTGTTTTCTTCAGGGGAGGTTACTCTATCTGACTTTATAAAGAAAGGTTAGAGTGATTTCCCTTTGTTTTGGTCAGGGGAGGTTACTCTATCTGGCTTAATAATGAAAGGTTAGAGTGATTTCCCCTTGTTTTCTTCAGGGGAGGTTACTCTATCTGACTTCATAAAGAAAGGTTAGAGTGATTTCCCTTTGTTTTCTTCAGGGGAGGTTACTCTATCTGACTTAATAATGAAAGGTTAG
Organism: Ruditapes philippinarum; assembly: GCF_026571515.1. Classification (NCBI taxonomy): domain Eukaryota; kingdom Metazoa; phylum Mollusca; class Bivalvia; order Venerida; family Veneridae; genus Ruditapes; species Ruditapes philippinarum. The sequence goes on from NW_026865107.1 coordinate 26,053, forward strand.
AGTTATTTCCCTTTGATTTGGTCAGGGGAGGTTACTCTATCTGACTTCATAAAGAAAGGTTAGAGTGATTTCCCTTTGTTTAGGTCAGGGGAGATTACTCTATCTGACTTAATAATGAAAGGTAAGAGTTTTTTCCCTTTGTTTTCTTCAGGGGAGGTTACTCTGTCTGACTTATTAAAGAAAGGTTAGAGTGACTTCCCTTTGTTTTGGTCAGGGGAGGTTACTCTATCTGACTGAATAATGAAAGGTAAGAGTGATTTCCCTTTGTTTTCTACAGGGGAGGTTACTCTATCTGACTTAATAAAGAAAGATAAGAGTGATTTCCCTTTGTTTTGGTCAGGGGAGGTTACTCTATCCGACTTAATAATGAAATGTAAGAGTGATTTCCCTTTGTTTTGTTCAGGGGAGGTTACTCTATCTGGCTTAATAAAGAAAGGTTAGAGTGATTTCCCTTTGTTTTCTTCAGGGGAGGTTACTCTATCTGACTTAATAATGAAAGGTTAGAGTGATTTCCCTTTGTTTTCTTCAGGGGAGGTTACTCTATCTGACTTAAAAATGAAAGGTTAGAGTGATTTCCCTTTGTTTTCAGGGGAGGTTACTCTATCGGGATTAATAATTTAAGGTAAGAGTGATTTCCCTTTGTTTTCTTCAGGGGAGGTTACTCTATCTGGCTTAATAACGAAAGGTTAGAGTGATTTCCCTTTGTTTTCTTCAGGGGAGGTTACTCTTTCTGACTTAATAACGAATGATAAGAGTGATTTCCCTTTGTTCTCTTCAGGGGAGGTTACTCTATCTGGCTTTATAAAGAAAGGTTAGGGTGATTTCCCTTTGTTTTCTTCAGGGGAAGTTACTCTATCTGACTTAATAATGAAAAGGTTAGAGTGATTTCCCTTTGTTTTTAGGCGAGGTTACTCTATCTGGATTAATAATTTAAGGTTAGAGTGATTTCCCTTTTTTTCTACAGGGGAGATTACTCTATCTGACTTAATAATGAAATGTTAGAGTGATTTCCCTTTGTTTTCTTCAGGGGAGGTTACTCTTTCTGACTTAATAATGAAAGTTTAGAGTGATTTCCCTTTGTTTTCTTCAGGGGAGGTTACTCCATCTGACTTAATAATGAAAGATTAGTGATTTCCCTTTTTTCTTCAGGGGAGGTTACTCTATCTGACTTAATAACGAAAGGTTAGAGTGATTTCCCTTTGTTTTCTTCAGGGTAGGTTACTCTATCTGACCTTATACTGAAAGGTTAGTGATTTTCCTTTGGTTTCTTACGCCATTTACAATTTTCAAGTGAGGTTACTCTATCTGACTTAATAATGAAAGGTAAGAGTGGTTTCCCTTTGCTTTTTCACTCCATTTGCAATTTTCAGTGGAGGGTACACTATCAGATAGATTTAATAATGAAGGATAAGTGTGTTTACCGGCCCCTAACACAATTTGTATTTTTCGGGGGAGGTTACTCTATCTGACAAATATTATATCATATAATATCTTATTAATAAAGATTGAGGAAAGATAACTTAACACGTTCAGAAAAATCCTTTTTAATTCCAGTACTATTTCATCGTTTTTCAAAATAATTTGCATACAAAAATACATGTAATTGTTTTTGTTTACAAAATCAATGATATCAATCAACTGCATAAAAGACAAAACTGTTGCATGATACAATATTTAATATGAAGTTAGGTGCTACCTATGGCGCGGAAAGCTCTTATGAATTATGATTTTAGCATAGCATGTTTAGTGTACATGTAAACCAGATCTTTCTTGCACTTCATTAGTAAATGCAGGTATTCAAGACTCAAACTAAGTTAAGATGTTTCAAGTATTGTTCCAGACTCAAACTAAGTTATGATATTTCAACTATTCTTCAAGACTCAAACTAAGTAAAGATATTTCAAGTATTGTTCAAGTTATGATATTTCAATATTATTATTGTTCCAGACTCAAACTAAGTTATGATATTTCAACTATTCTTCAAAAATCAAACTAAGTAAAGTTATGATATTTCAAGTATTCTCAAAGACTCAAACTAAGTTAAGATGTTTCAAGTATTCTTCAAGTCTCAAACAAAGTTAAGATATTTCAAGCGTGGCTCCATCTCAAACTTAGTTAAGATACTTCAAGTGTTTCCAGACTCAAACTAAGTTAAGATATTTCAAGTATTGTTTCAGACGGAAACTAAGTTAAGCTGTTTCAAGTATTGTCCCAGACTCAAACTAAAATATTTGAATTTGTTTGCCAGACTCAAACAAAGTTAAAAAAATTTCAAGTATTCTTCTACACTCAAACTAAGTTAAGATATTCCAAGTATGGTTCCAGACTCAAACTAAGATATTTAAATTATTGTTCAAAACTCAAACTTAGTAAAGTCATGATATTTCAAGTATTCTTCAAGACTCAAACTAAGTTAAGATGTTTCAAGTATTCTTCAAGACTCAGACTTAGTTAAGATATTTCTAGTGTTGTTCCAGACTCAAACTAAGTTTAGATATTTCAATTATTATTCCAGACTCAAGCTAAGTTAAGACTCAAATTAAGTAAAGATATTTCAAGTCTTGTTCCAGACACAAGAAAAGTTAAGAAATTTTAAGTGTTGTTCCAGTCTTAAACTCAATTAAAATAGTTCAAGTATTGTTCAAGACTCAAGCTAAGTTTAGATATTTCAAGTGTTGTCCCAGACTCAAACTCAGTTAAGATGTTTCAAGTATTCTTCAAGACTCAAACTTAGTTAAGATATTTCAAGTGTTGTTACAGGCTCAAACTAAGTTATGATATTTCAATTATTATTCCAGACTTAAACTAAGTTAAGACTCAAATTAAGTTAAGATATTTCAAGTGTTGTTCCAGACACAAGCTAAGTAAAGTAATTTCAATTGTTGTTCCACACTCAAACTCAGTTAAAATATTCCAATTATTGTTCCAGACTCAAGCTTAGTTAAGATATTTCAAGTTTTGTTCCAGACTCAAACTCAGTTAAGATATTTCAAGTATTGTTCCAGACACAAGGTAAGTTAAGAAATTTCAAATGTTGTTCCAGACTCAAACTCAGTTAAAATTTTGTTCCAGACTCAAGCTTAGTAAATATATTTCAAGTTTTTTCCCAGACTCAAACTCAGTTAAGATGTTTCAAGTATTGTTCCAGACACAAGGTAAGTTAAGAAATTTCAAATGTTGTTCCAGACTCAAACTCAGTTAAAATATTGTTCCAGACTCAAGCTTAGAAGATGTTTCAAGTATTGTTACAAGCTCAAACTCAGGTAAGATGTTTCAAATATTGTTCCAGACACAAGCTAATATAAGTTAAGAAATTTCAAGTGTTGTTTCAGACTCAAACTCAGTTAAGATGTTTCAAGTATTCTTCAAGACTCAAACTTAGTTAAGATATTTCAAGTATTGTTCCAGACTCAAACTAAGTTAAGATAGTTTAAGTGTTGTTCCAGACACAAGCTAAGTTAGATTATTTCAAATATTGATTCAGACTCAAACTAAGTCAAGATATTTCAAGTATTGTTCCAGACTCAAACTCAGTTAAGATATTTCAAGTATTGTTCCAAGCTCAAACTCAGTTAAAATGTTTCAAATATTGTTCCAGACACAAGCTAAGTTAAGAAAAATCCAAGTGTTGTCCCAGACTCAAACTCAGTTAAGATGTTTCAAGTATTCTTCAAGACTCAAGCTAAGTTAAGATATTTCTAGTGTTGTTTCAGACTCAAACTAAGTAAAGATATGTCAAGTATTGTTCCAGACTCAAACTAAGTTAAGATAGTTCAAGTGTTGTTTCAGACACAAGCTAAGTTAAGATATTTCAAATATTGATTCAGACTCAAACTAAGTCAAGATATTTCAAGTATTGTTCTAGACTCAAGCTTAGATAAGATATTTCAAGTATTGTTCCTGACACAAGCTAAGTTAAGAAATTTCAAGTGTTGTCCCAGACTCAAACTCAGTTAAGATGTTTCAAGTATTCTTCAAGATTCAAACTAAGTTAAGATATTTCAAGTATTGTTCCAGACTCAAACTAAGTTAAGATAGTTCAAGTGTTGTTCCAGACACAAGCTAAGTTAAAATATTTCAAATATTGATTCAGACTCAAACTAAGTCAAGATATTTCAAGTATTGTTCCAGACTCAAACTAAGTTAAGATATTTCAAGTATTGTTCAAGACTCAAGCTAAGTTAAGATATTTCAAGTATTTTTCCAGACTAAAGCTTATTTCAGATATTTCAATTATTGTTCAAGACACAATTAAGTTAAGATATTTCAATTATTCTTCATAACTCAACTTATGTTAAGATATTTTAAGTTTATTTCCAGGCTCAAACTAAGTTAAGATATTTCAAGTGATTTTCCAGACACAAGTTAAATTATTTCAAGTAGTGGTCTTCATTAAAACTAAGCTTTTTTTTTCATTTATGGACGTTTAGATAGTAAAGCAGTTCCCACGACACAAATTAATTTCATTTTTTTTTCCCAAATATTAACAAATATATTAATGTTTCAAACTATGAAAGGACATCGTTAGAATCATTTAGAATTTTAAGAATGTTGAGATATTTAAAATATTGTCCAGAACTGAAATCGATTTTTAAAATCTGTTTAAAGAAATATTTACAAACGCAAAGAAGTTTCCAAGATACAAGATAGATTTAAAATGACAAATGTTGTTCTTTAAAATATTCCAGATACATATAAACTACTAGTATACAACATTTTAATGGTTTACCCGTGACACAAATTATAGCCAACTATTTTAAATAATACTTAAAAAAATCGTGATTCTATAAGTAAAGATACTAGGTCTATAGTATTTTCATATTTTTATATGTACTAAGTGAAAAGATTCTAATCAAAGCAGTAATCATTAAATCTACCCTAAAATTGGTTGAAATATTTCAAGTTCTGTATACTTGTAAAAAAGGAAGTATCAAATTTTGACTATAGTGTGTTCCTTTAAATTGTTTTTGATGTTAAATTTAATATTGCAGAAGGATTTGTAAAAGCAATTATGACCAAAGGGAGACCACTCTTGCCTAAGTAACGGTGTAACCACCCCTGAAAATTGAAATGACGTCAAAGACCAACCTTATGATAATTAAACATTATGCCTTTTGCGGCTAAATTTTCACAACCAAATGTTATTACTTTTGGTTGATATTTGTTGGAAGTTTTACAGTAGCATTATGAAAGTCATTTTCCCCAAAAGTTAATGTTAGTACCGAAGATGTGTGAGAGTTATCAGTTAGAAAAAAATAACAAGTGGTAATGGAGTGTAAACTGACGGGAAGACGACTTTTTTATCATTTTATACTTGTTTTAATGAAGAGAAGTCTCCTTTGGTCCGTTCTTATCATTTGAATTTTCAGGGGAGATCAATCTGTATTTTTAAAACAAGTAGCCTCCCTTTTCGCTTGATGTTATTTGCAAAACAATAAATAAATAAAGATAAGTAAATAAATAAATAAATAAATTAATTCATTCATTCATTCATTCATTCATTCATTCATTCATTCATTCATTCATTTTAAAAAAAAACTTTAAAAAATTAAAACAGGCAAGTAAAGTTAAAAAATTAATAGAATAACGTATCAAAAGCGAACAAAAAAGCTAAATGATGCTAGCCCCCACCCCCTTTTTTTTAGCTTTTTGTCAGATCATATAAAAACTGAAAACAACAATAAAAAAATCAACAACAACAAAAAAAACAAGCATAAACGCATGCATCGTCGGATACCCACGGTTGATTAACATGTAATCAAGATAAATGTTAATGGTTAGGCAGTGTTTATCAGTGGCTATCCGGCGATGAAACGCACGAGGATATGCTTGGAAATGAAAATGATAAAGTAACCCTTTGTGACTCCTTATTTAAAGCATTTAAAAGAAAAAAATGAAACAAATGATACTTCAAAATATAAAGGAACACATTATATCATGTATATGGTTGATAATATTATCGGAAGCGGACTTGTCCAGCTTCCGTTTCTGAATACGTTCATTCTCAATTTAGGGAATATAACTTGAATAAAATCAAATTTGAAATTGGTCAGCCAACGGTTTAGAGCCTGGTCAATCTGAACGGACGTGCAGGTTGGTCTGGCTGCATACTGGTGGCAAAGGCTGGTCACTTTAAGGTCAAGCATGTTATAGGTAAACAACTAAATGGTCACTTGTGACAATAATATTCTTTCATTCCATTTCTTGTTACCTTATTTCAATTTTTTTCCCATTTTTGTTTGCTTTTATTCTATTGTTTTTATTTTATCCTATTTCATTATTTTTGTTTTCATTTTATTTTATTATTGTTTTTTCATTTCATTTTGTTGTATTTCAATCATATTGTTATTTCATTCTTTTATTTCATTATTGTTCTTCTGGTCGTTATTACAATTATTTTAATATTTTATTTCATTTTTTCATCATTGCATGTTTTTGAATGATGAAATATTTCATCGTTGGAGTTTTCATTATGTTTCATTAATGTTGTTTTGGTGGTAGTGGTGATATTCTTGTTGGTGTTATTATTACCTAAATCTTAAGAAATTTCAAATGGATGTTTCTATCAGGACGTTGTTAAATTATCATTATTTCTCATAGTACGGCCTAGTATGTCTTTACTAACTATTAAATGCTACTTATTACACTTCTTGAAATATATATTGTAAAAAATGCGCATCATTCATTTCTGCAATTTTACTATTGCCATTATGTTAACGGTACAGTATGTTTGCATATATATTAAGTCTTAATAAATGTACATTCCTGATCAAATTTTACTTATTACACCACTTGAAATATACATTGCAAAAAAGTGCATTATTCATTATTGCAATTATACTCATTATTGCCATTACAATACATTGACGGTACAGTATGTTGGTAAATAGAAGATGTACAATGTAAAAAGCAAATAAAATATCCCTTCTATTCTGTTCACATCAAGGCATTTATGAAGGTGTTATTTTTTCAAGCTCATGACATTTTCAGAAAGATACCAAATCGTATTAGGTGGATTAAAATCTCTTTGTCACATATGTTGTAACGGCATGCAGCAGTTCCAAACCGGCAGTATAGTTATTTTGCTGACTGTAAAGAGGATGGTGTTTTCTTCATTCCTTCACCTGCTCAATTTACCATGTTCCGTATTTCTGAAATGTAAAGATCACCGATACACCTGCATTGTAAAAATTATATTCAACTTAGAATCAACTGTTCTTCCTTAAAGGCACATTATGCCTCAGAAATTATAGATGCTTATTAGCAAAATAAAGTATGGCTGAATGTGAAAATATTTGTTTAAAGGTCGCAAAATGTAAACACAGTAGTATTTTAACTTCCACACAAGATACTACATCACTAAAACTGTTTTCAAAACGCAAAAGATTATTCAGATAAATGACCAATGAATATCTGTTTTGAAACTATAATAGGACACCAAAAATAAAAAGCTTTTCAGATACAAAAATAAAAACATTTTTGGGGCATAATGGGCCTTTAAAGCTGCACACCTTAATACCAGCAAACAAACCGTTTAAGAAATAACTCTTCAGAAAAAAATGAACAAAGATTTATTTTGCTTTGACCTGACGTTTCAATCTTTGTCGCAACAGACAAACATTTCAGTATTTTAGACATGTCATTACCTTGTGAATTTATGCATTAGGTTCTACTTTTTCACAAAAATATGCAACTTAATTATTAAACAGCGAGCATATACCAAGAACATGGAGAAAAAATTGATTTGTGCTTCGGTTATTCAACTGAGAACGATTTTCAATGCTGATTGACTGTTGGCGTCTTTGATGTGCAGCATCAACATTTAACTTGTATAATGTATAATATATTCATATCCATTGTAACACTTTGCGTTTCACTTGCAAAAGACAGCAGACGCACGGGTTGAACCACCAAATTAAAAAACAAACAAAACAATGTTATCATTACTCTTATTCAAAAATGCACATAATAGAATTCAGGAATACAACAAACAAATAATTACGTCTTACTCACTTGATGTCATTAAACGATTCTCTTATTATTTCTAGCATATTCTTAACTGCAATGGTTCAATTATTCTGGTTGGGTTTAACCCTTTACCTATTGGTCCGTGTCTGCTCAAATTTGTATTTTGTTATTGAAATCCCATAAACTTCAAATGGACTGTTCCAAATTCAATGCATGGCAGATCCATTACACTAATTTAGTAGGTGAATGGTTACTATCTCGACGGTACAATAATAATTGTTCAGCTTTACTGGCGGAAGAAGGTCCAAAATAGCCCTCTATAAATTATTTTAGACACGGTGGGGCACTCGAGTAGAACCACCAATTTTCTCTGCCAATTAAGCTAGCTGTGGATCACCTCTGTGGATCATCTCTGCACATGAAACTATTAATGAATTCAAAGTCGCTACCCATAATAGTGAAAGAAATTGAAGTCAATGAATTCATTCAACCACTCGGTAACGGACGCCCTTTATTATAACTAAAACTTACAAAAGTTTTATCAAATTTGAATAATGAAGAAAAATGTTCGATACCATTGTAGGTGTATATGTATTTACTTAGCCAAAGCAATTCATGACTGAATAACAACAACAACGGTAACTGCTTCTGTGTTAAGATAAGATTTTTTTTTATCAAACAATTTTCACAATGCCGTACTGTTTCAGAACCAAATGAATACA